>NW_026651486.1:140000-219181 GCF_028751815.1 Salvia miltiorrhiza | reverse complement strand
TACTGATAAAGAGTTTTGATGATTTTGAATTGTTTGGTTTGCGTTGAAAAGATGTCAAGATGTTAAGTTTTGAGTCGAGAGACGAGTTCACGTAGTGAGATTCACGCGTTGAAATCTCGTGGCTGACATTATATATGAATAGGTCATGCCGAAATTTTTAGTGAAATTAGAATTTGAGCATAGTCAATTCTTGTTGACCCGTGACTCAAATACATGCCTAATGGAAAGTTTAACTTTCTAATTGGTTAATTAGACGAGATGAGAGCGAATAGATCTGCTAAGAAAGTGGACTTTTCGATGTGTTAAATATTTCTTTTAATTGAAGCGCTGCTAATTATAACATAAGGATGTTATAATTAATGAGTAATGACGAGAGATAATAATTGTTATATTGATTAACAATCAAGAGAGATGAACATTAGAGATACTAATGTTTCATAAAAGAGATTAGATTATTAATCGAGGTTTCTTTTATAACTTCTCACCAATTCTTCATAACGATGAAGGTCCTTTTGGGAAGTAACGACTTGAGGGAGAGAGTGACGTTACTCATTGATACAGAGACACAACGAGGTGGGCATTACTTTTACTATTACGTATATAGAGATCCCCTGCGTGGTCGTAGGCCTCTTATACGAATGAATGCTGAGATGATTTAACTGTTAAATTTCAGTTTTATATATCTATCAAATGAGTTTATGTTCATTTGAGCAAGTATTTCGTTACAAAATATTTGAGTTCCCCAAGTTATTTCAAGTATTGTCTTGCCATAAAATGTTTAAACTTTTAGTATGAAATCTATCTGCTTTGGCTTTGCCAATGATTGCAATCGAATTCGGGTCCTGAGCAGTTGATAGCTATCCTTGCCAGGGCTAGTGTACACCAGTGACCGTGAGTCATCTAGCGGGTGGCAGAGTCAAGTGACCGTGGAGAGGTGGCACCTCTCCCGGCACACAGTTTCAGATATGATAGCATTACAAAAGAACTTTAGTCTGATCAGACGAACTTTAAGAATCACAAATGAACTTAGTAAGCTTGGGCCTTTTTTAGCGAAAAACTCCCTTGCTGTACTGATTATGATGGCATGACAATTTACAGTTTTGAAGCCTGTATTTTTATACCTAGGCATACGTGCCCACTGAGTGCTTTTGTACTCAGCCCTGCATATGTTTTCTAAATGTGCAGGTTGAGCTGATGTGATGATGTGGTGCTGCAATGAGCTGGAGTCTCCAGGGTTGTTAATAAATAGTTAACCTGTCTAGAATATGTCTTCATACATATGTCTAGCTACTTTCCGCTGCAAGATGTTGTTGATGTTATAGTATGTTATGTCATACTTTGAGTCTTAAGAGAATGGTTTCATATGATGTATAACTTGATTAATGATATTAATTAAGTTTTATGCTGTCTTCATTAGACTGTTTTCAATTGAGTATTAATGAATAAAAATGACGAGTTTTATTAAGATGAGTAAGTTTTACGGCTATAAATAACGCCCCTTTTCTTCCCCTTCTTCTTTAACCCCATCCCTAGTCGTGGATCACTCGGCCTAACTATCCCTAGTTAGGGCGGGCTTGTGACAGAGTGGTATCAGAGCCGAAGGAAAGCTCTGAATTAGAAGTCTTTGAGTTTAGTCTAGAATGAGTCACTAGGACTAATAGTTATTAACAACCGTGAGCTCAGCGCACCATCACACCAGGCTCAACGAGGTATGTAAATTTCAAAGTTTAGTTTGACGTTAAATTTTGAAGAGCATGTTGTTGAGGTTATATGATGAGTTATGATGTTATACTTTGAAGATGCATAGTTTGAGTTTGAGGATTACCACATGATTAATAATGAGTTATTATGTTGTAAGAGCATATGTTGACGTTACATGATGAATCATGAGGAGCGTGTTATATCATATGATGTTATATGATTGAGGATGCATAATTATGAGTTATGATGTGATGTATTTGAGATGTTTTGTGATGAGAATTGTTTGAGCAGTTGTGATAAGTCACAATGATTTAGATGAAGGAATCTAATGTCATTGTTAAGAGAGATTTTCTACTAAGTAGAAGGATGAAATGAGAACTTAGAGCTAAAGCTTGAGAGAATTAGCAATTGCTTTAAGTACTTGTTTGTATGAGTTATGAGTTTGAGTTATGAGCTTGAGTATAATAGCATGATTAATGATGAGTTATTAACATGCTGCAATGAGATATTGTACGATATGTTTGAGATGTTTTATGACGCGAGTTTTGCTCACGCAACCTTAATGGTACTTGAGGAGGTATCATGAGCCATAGTCTTTGGAGATGGCTTTGAGAGAGAATTGTTGAGTTGTCTTACTGAGTCACGATGATTTAGATTGAGGGATCTAATATCATTGTTTAGAGAGGTTACCTACTATGTAAAGATGGGACGAGACGAGAATTTAGATGTTTTGAGCTTGAGTTTTAAGAGAACAGTACTACTTAATAGGAGTTTTGCTAAGTTATGTTTTGTTTATTTCTGTTGCTGGAGCCAAGTAGAGTTAGTTCCTAGAGTCACCTTTAAATTCTCCTTATAGGTTGGCCAGGACTGTTGGTACTGCACGAAAGTGGACTGTTGTGAGATCGAACTCAGGAAAGATCGGATACGAGGACGAGGCGTACAGTATGTGGTACAGAGATACCCTAGCAGATTTTCAAACACATGTTCATAGACTATGAAAGGATGAAAGCCTTATGGTTGTTACTAGACTGGATGGCATCGTGCACCTAGTCCCCGTGCTACCAATCGAGTGGTAGGATTGAGCAAGGAAGAAAGCCACTCAATATGATGGGACATGTTGTCTTGAGCATTGGACCCACAGGAGATGAGATTTGTTACAGATACCCAGATTTTCTATGCGGATCTACTGACCGGATGCTTGTTTTCTACCAGGGACTCTAGAAGAGTGTAGTAGATATCGAGTCGATCCTTGAGTATCAGTTACCAAAGATGATAAAATGATAAACGATAATGAGGATGAGAAGTAGCCGAGGAGGGCTAGAGTTGATGAGGATGAGAAGAGAATCCGATGTAGGCTAGAGCTAAGGATGATCTTGAGAGTATGAGCAGTACACCTTTGTTTTTGATTAGTTGCAATTACATTGCGATGTATATAACTTACTTAGGAGATACTGGTACTTGAGATTTTGACATGATGATAGATAAGCATGCGAATATAGTACCCTACTGATGTTAAATAGATGGATGTTCCTAGTGTGCTAAAGTAGCAACTAGATGAGTTAACTGGTAGCAGTTACCGTAGGAGGTCCAGACCGAGACATAGTACTATTAATGGTGTCGGTTTAGAAGGGACATTACGATAGATACTATGGTTTTTGTAGGGTTTAAATAACCCCTTTATGTAAGCCCTCTAAAAAGAGGCATTCTACTGATGGATATATTAGGTTGACCAGAGTGGTCTTTTTGTTAGCATTTCGTGAGTGCTTATTGCCTTACAGATGAATGTTAAGGTGACCGTGAGGGTTTTCCTTAAAGTTGAGTTAGTAAATTGAACTTGAGTTTTGAGAATGCTTAGAGCGTTGGTCGAGTTGAGTTTTTCTTTTGTGATTACAAAATGCCTCAAAGATGTCGTCAAGAGTGTGATGTGAAGGATAGGCGGGATAATACTCCGCCACCACCACCGCAACATGAGAGGAGAGTAAAAAAATATTGAACTTTCGAAACAAGAGTCTAGAACATAGGACCCTGAGTTTAAGCTTTTAGCTTGCTGGTGTGAACTTAAGTTTTGTTATGTATAGTATGTTGAGGGTTTAGAAGATACATAATTTCCAAGTTCGGGATAGTATATCCCGTGTGACTGGGGAGTGATTATGTTGGACCTGGCCAGTCCGCATGATCCAAATCTCAGTAGACGTGTTTTGGGTTTATGAACCCATGTGTTTCAACTTTCGGTTGAAAAGCCAGATGGGTTCTTACTCTAGGTCATTTTTGTTCGACCTGGTAGTTACTTCATTCTACCCTCGGGTCATTCATTTGAGTCTCTTGAACAATTTTGTTTGCAACAATTTGTTTTGATGTCATTCTAGGGTTGAACCCTTACAACTTTTGAGTTATCCTAGTAGATTCTTTTGATGTATAAGACCAGTGAGAGGCACGTCAAAGGACTTTAACACCCGAGCAACTGGCAAACTACACTTGAGAACAATTGAAGACTACTCTTGAGAAGTATGTACAGAGGAGTACAGTAAGCAGCGAGAGGCTGATTATCGAAGTTTGATGCAAGGAAAGAAATCGGTTGTAGAGTATAATCGAGAATTCTGTGAGCTAACACGTTCGCTCATCAGAAGATGGATACTGATGAAGAGATGTCTGAGTTTTAAGTGCTGGTTTAAGGCAGGACTTTAAGGTAGTATGGGCAAGTTATTGGATGCACCAATTAGAATCCTGTTTAATACAGGAGCTTCGCATTCTTTAATTGGTTGAAGCATGTTACCTTCAAACTCGAACCAAAACAAGCTAGTCCCGAGTTGAGAGTAATCACTCCTGTAGGAAGAGCTACTACAGTTTCTCACATGATTTCTAACTTAGAGCTTGAGTTATGATCACTAAAGATGAAAACAAGAACCTTGCACTTAATGCCTATGTGGAACGTAGACATTATTCTAAGGATGGACTGGTTAGAAGAGAACTTTGCCCCGATTGATTGTAAGAAGAGACAGATAACTTTCCAACCACCTGGGAAGGAACAGACATGTTTTCACGACATTGATAGAAAGAAGAGAATTTCAATCATTTCGGCACTTCAGGCATCGAAATTGGTAAAGAAGAAAGGAGCACAAGCTTACCTAGTTTACTTGAATGATGAAGGAGAATCAAGTAAAAACTTTGAGGATGTAGTAGTGGTAAGGGAATATAGAGATGTATTTCCCGAGGTCTTACCAGGATTGCCACCAACAAGACAGTTGGAGTTCACTATCGACCTAGAACCTGGATCAGCACTAGTGTCGAAGGCACCCTATAGAATGGCGCCTAAGGAGCTACAAGAGCTGAAGATTCAGCTGCAAGAATTGCTCGAGTTAGGTTTTATTTGACCTAGTGTCTTTCCCGTGGGGAGCACCAGTCCTTTTTGTCAAAAAGAAGGATGACACGTTGAGAATGTGCATAGATTATCGAGAACTGAATAAATTGACACTCAAGAACAAATATGCTTTACCGAGGATAGACGACTTGTTTGATCAATTAAGAGGAGCGAGCTTTTTCTTAAAAGTTGACTTGAGATCAGATTACCACCAGTTGAAACTTTGACAGGAGGATACACCTAAGACAGCTTTTAAAATGAGGTATGAGCACTATGAGTTCATAGTTATGCCATTCGGTTTGACGAAGGCACCAGTAGTTTTCATGGATCACATGAATCGAGTGTTCCATCAATAACTGGATAAATTTATCCTAGTTTTCATAGATGATATTCTCATCTATTCGAATAATGAGAAGGAGCGCCAAAACATTTGAGAACGATGTTGGAAACGCTAAGAGTTGAGAAGCTTTTTGCCAAATTCACCAAGTGCGAGTTTTGGTTGAACGAAGTAACTTTTCTAGGACATATTGTATCATCCGAAGGAATTAAAGTTGACCTCGTCAAGGTACAAGTTGTACATGAGTAAAGATCACCAACTACGCCTAACGAGATTCGCAACTTTTTAGGTTTAGCAGGATACTATCAGAGGTTTATTAAAGGATTTTCCATGATAGCAAGACCGAGAAAAGAAGTTAAGTACAATTGGAAAGAGGAGTGTAAAAAGAGTTTTTAAGAGCTTAAAGGAAATTGACTACAGCAACAGTGCTGATAGTCCTAGAAATGGATAAAGAGTATACCATCTACGCAGATGCGTTAGAGAATGGGCTAGGATGTGTTTTGATGCAAGAAGAAAGAGTTATAGTCTATGCATCACGATAACTTAGACCCCACGAGATAAATTATCCAACGCATGATTTAGAGCTTGCAGCCGTTGTGCATGCCCTGAAAATTTGGAGACATCATCTCTACGGAGTTAGATGTGAGATTTTCACGAACCACAAAACTTTGAAATACTTTTTCGAGCATAAGGATATTAACATGAGGCAAAGGAGATGGCTCGAATTAGTAAAGGATGTTAACTGCGACATTAATTATCACCCTGGCAAGGCCAATGTAGTAGCCGATGCATTGAGCCGAAAGGTCTCGTCAAAGTTAGGATGTCTTCTCACGAGAGAGGATGAGCTTATAAAGGACTTTGACAAGATGAGGATAGAGATGATAAAACCACCAGGGACGATAGCGAGTATTGTTGAGACGATGCCTAGTTTGAGGAAAATGGTGATTGAAGCACAAGGAAAGATGAGACAATGAACAAGTTACGAGAAAGGATAAGAGCAGGAGATCTCAAGAGCTACAAAAAAAAAAAAAAATCAGACAATGCTATCTTATTTGAGGGGAGAAGATGCATTCCCCGCGATGATGAACTTAAGAATACGATCATGAGTGAGACTCATGACACGCCTTACACCGCCCACCCAGGAGGCACACAGATGTATCAGGTTGTGGAAAAAAAAAAGAGATTTTTGTGGGACGGAATGAAACGAGACATAGCTTTGGTTGTAGAGCGATGCTTAGCTTGTCAGCAAGTGAAAGCATTACACCAACGACCCTATGGGAAGTTAAAACCGTTGGAGATTCCCGAGTAGAAATGGGATCACATAACGATGGATTTTGTGACAGCTTTACCCAAAAGTCAAAGAGAAAATACAGCAATTTGGGTGATTGTAGATCGACTAACAAAATCTGCACATTTCATACCGATCCTAATCGCGTATGGACCAGATAAGTTAGCACAATTGTACGTTCGTGAGATTATAAGATTGCTTTGAGTACCGATGTAAGATCACCTCAGAAAGAGATCAATAAAAAAAAAAATTTACATCACGTTTTTGGATGAGTTACAGAAAGAGTTGGGTACAAGGATGAATTTTAGCATAGCAGACGATAGAAGATATGATAAGAACTACTATCCTTGATAGAGGAGTACATCAGGAGAATGTGTTGCCACTAATTGAGTTTGCCTATAAGATGTGAGACAAAGTTTCGAGATTGGAGACAAAGTTTTCTTGAAGGTTTCACCCTCAAAAGGGGATGAATAGATTTGGAGTTAAAGGACAGCTTAGACCCAGAGTTATAAGTCCTTACGAGATATTGCAAAAGATAGGTCCAATAGCGTACAGGTTGGCTTTGCCACCTAGCTTTGGAAATGTGCATAACGTGTTTCACGTGTCACAATTGAGAGGATATATATTTTCGACCCAAACCATGTGGTTTACTAAGAAGAAATGATCTTAGAACCAGACTTGAGTTATGAAGAGAGACCTCAGATGATGCTAGATCATAAAATTCGGCAATTGAGTAATAAGTCGATTGCATTGGATAAGGTCCAATGGAGATATGATAGTTAGAAAGAAGTGGAAAGAGAGCTTGAGGATAAGATGTGAGAGAAGTACCCGAAACATTTACAGGAGGTACAAATTTCGGGACGAAATTTATTTTAAGGGGGAGGGTATGTAACACCCGGGCTTTTGATGACGTGTTAATTGCTTAAGTTTGAGTAATTAGGGTTTAGATCCCTTGTTTGATTTACTTTGTAAAGAGATGAAGAGTTATATGAAGTTTTGTTGTTATATTTTAAAGATGTTGAGATGTTCTTTTGATGATGTGAGGATGATGTGGGATTTTATATCCGTATTTGAGTTTGAGTATTTGAATAATTCTAGATAACTATTTGAATGAGAACGGTGAACTCGGAAGTGAAATCTGAGTCCGTTAAGACGTTTTTGAAATTTTTGACTTTTTGACGATGAATAGTAAAGTACGGCTATTTCGTCTTTTTGTCGACTTTCAAAATCTTACGTGCACGTCGTCGAGAAATATTCTTAGTTTTTCGATACGAGTCCAATAATGAAAGTTTTTATTTTTGGACGACGAGTGAATAGTAAATCGGGATTTCTCGATAAACGTGTAAATCTCGTTTATCAGAATTTCGAGAACGAGCTTGTATTTTCTATATTTATATAGAATTACGAGTGTAATAAAAGTGAGTACGAGTTGAGAGGGCGAGTAACGAAGAGTATGGGTAGTTAGTCGTTAAAACGAGACGAGACGAAACGAGATATTTAACGACTAACGGGTTAATATCCTAAATATCTAACCTACCCTACCCCTAACCACCCCCAAACCTCCCAAAACCCCTTTCCCCTCACTAACTCACGCTATATCAGCCCACACCACACACACAACTCACATATTCACACACACAACACCTAAAACACACACTACACACGCCATTTTCCATTTAAGCTTGGACGGAGCTTTTGACCTCCGATTTGAGCACCGAGACGAGCGCCGATCATCTTTTCGATCACGTATCTAAGTAGGTAAGATCTTTACCTACGTTTTGATGGTTTTATTTTCGATTTTCGTCGACGTCGAAAAACGTCGATTCTCGACTTTATTTTGAAACGACGTCGGATCGTCGTGAAATTTTAGTATGTTGTTCTTGGGTAAATGTTGAGCATGTTTAATGAAGGGAGTAAGAACGGAACGAACCGTAGCTATGAAACCCATGAGGGCAGCCCCGTTTTTCACATATTAGCTTGTCTTTCGATTTTTGTTTGATCGTTTTGACTTGATATTTGTGCTTAGGGGTATGCTAGAATCGATATATATTAAATTCGTATTTTTCCAAGCACGAAAATTGTATAAATTTTTAGAGTATGATTATTTAAATTCGTGAAGTTTGAGACGTTGCATAATGAATATTATTGCGTATATGTGTTCTACGATATCACATGAGCATGCTAATTGATTTACAATTTATGGATGATAATTGTTGAACGAAATTAAAACTGGAATTCTGTCAAAATTTTACAGCAGTTTCAAGCTTATGTTTCGATGAGTTTTCATTGCTTGATGGCTCTGAAATTTTAATATGTTTATCTATGATATGTGTATTTCGTTGCTGCAAAATTTCATGTCTTTTGGATGATGTTTGCTATTTTAAAGATATTTTGAAAAATCCTTGACAGAATCTGTCAACTATTGGTAGACTTTACAAAAACGTTTATATCTATTAATCCATGAAGGATTTTGCATCACCGTTTTTTTTAAACGAAACTAGACTTCAATACTTTTCTAAAAACATAAGATTTCGATTTTTATGACCTCTGAAACAGAGCAGTTTATTATTTCAAAAATGCCCTGTTCTACTGTCATATTTGTCCAACAGTAAAAGTGTATGAGTTTCATTGTTTATTTGGCAGATCATATGAACGTTTTCTCTTGTGAAATTTTAACCAAATCTTCAAGGATACCTTTAGTTTTGGATGATTAAATTTGATGGAATTTTATTAAGGTTTGCCTTGGTTTCTAATGGCCTAAACAAAATTGGCAGAAACTGTCAATCTTTGACAGCCTGCACTGAAAGAGCAATATCTCCAAAAACCTTTAACCTTTTTGGTTAACTACCATTTTTAGAGTGAACTACACTTCATGAAGTTTTTGAGATCAATTGGTATGAGAGTTTATGATGATTGAGTTGGTTGTTATGAATTTTTAAAGATGACACAAAAACAGCAAAACTTTCTAGAAAACAACTTGATTATATTTGTTTTGATGGATGATACGATATGACTAAATGGTGTGAGTTGTGAGAGTTATGATTAACGCACATAAATGTTGGTATCTGACACTCGAACAATTGGTGTCGAGTATAAATGATAGTTTACTGATAAAGAGTTTTGATGATTTTGAATTGTTTGGTTTGCGTTGAAAAGATGTCAAGATGTTAAGTTTTGAGTCGAGAGACGAGTTCACGTAGTGAGATTCACGCGTTGAAATCTCGTGGCTGACATTATATATGAATAGGTCATGTCGAAATTTTTAGTGAAATTAGAATTTGAGCATAGTCAATTCTTGTTGACCTGTGACTCAAATACATACCTAATGGAAAGTTTAACTTTCTAATTGGTTAATTAGACGAGATGAGAGCGAATAGATCTGCTAAGAAAGTGGACTTTTCGATGTGTTAAATATTTATTTTAATTGAAGCGCTGCTAATTATAACATAAGGATGTTATAATTAATGAGTAATGACGAGAGATAATAATTGTTATATTGATTAACAATCAAGAGAGATGAACATTAGAGATACTAATGTTTCATAAAAGAGATTAGATTATTAATCGAGGTTTCTTTTATAACTTCTCACCAATTCTTCATAACGATGAAGGTCCTTTTGGGAAGTAACGACTTGAGGGAGAGAGTGACGTTACTCATTGATACAGAGACACAACGAGGTGGGCATTACTTTTACTATACGTATATAGAGATCCCCTGCGTGTCGTAGGCCTCTTATACGAATGAATGCATGAGATGATTTAACTGTTAATTTCAGTTTTATATATCTATCAAATGAGTTTAATGTTACATTTGAGCAAGTTATTTCGTTACAAAATATTTGAGTTAAAGTTATTTCAAGTATTGTCTTGCCATAAAATGTTTAAATTTTAGTATGATATCTATCTGCTTTGGCTTTGCCAATGATGCAATCGAATTCGGGTCCTGAGCAGTTGATAGCTATCCTGCCAGGGCTAGTGTACACCAGTGACCGTGAGTCATCTAGCGGGTTGGCCGGTCAAGTGACCGTGAGAGGTGGCCACCTCTCCGGCACACAGTTTCAGATATGATAGATTACAAAAGAACTTAGTCTGATCAGACGAACTTTAAGAATCACAAATGAACTTAGTAAGCTTGGGCCTTTTTAGCGAAAAACTCCCTTGCTGTACTGATTATGATGGCATGACAATTTACAGTTTTGAAGCATGTATTTTTATACCTAGGCATACGTGCCCACTGAGTGCTTTTGTACTCAGCCCTGCATATGTTTTCTAAATGTGCAGGTTGAGCTGATGTGATGATGGTGCTGCAATGAGCGGAGTCTCCAGGGTTGTTAATAAATAGTTAACCTGTCTAGAATATGTCTTCATACATATGTCTAGCTACTTTCCGCTGCAAGATGTTGTTGATGTTATAGTATGTTATGTCATACTTTGAGTCTTAAGAGAATGGTTTCATATGATGTATAACTTGATTAATGATATTAATTAAGTTTTATGCTGTCTTTCATAGACTGTTTTCAATTGAGTATTAATGAATAAAAATGACGAGTTTTATTAAGATGAGTAAGTTTTACGGCTATAAATAACGCCCCTTTTCTTCCCCTTCTTCTTTAACCCCATCCCTAGTCGTGGATCACTCGGCCTAACTATCCCTAGTTAGGGCGGGCTGTGACAGAGGAAGATGAAGAGGTTCGGGAAGAAGGAGAGGGCGAACGCGAGGGTCGAAGAGCAGAAGTGGAAGCCATTATCAGAAATACCAATCCTAGGGTTTTCTAGCACGCTCAATCAGAGCACCAAATAATCACACCCCTACGCTACAACTAATCACAAGAGTTGGGAGAGAAGGGTATGCGAATTACCTAGGTCAAATAAAGTTTGATTGCAAAATACCGGAGCGGAAGGGTCGCTGAAGATACGCCGGAACAGGAGGGAGAATCGCCGGAATTTGCAGAAGAGGGAGTTTGATAAAACCGGAGAAGAAGAATAGTGAAAAACGGGAGTTCGAATCGACTAAGTAAAAGTATACGCGGGCAACTACCAACATGCGGGATGAACAACACGTGGCATACGGAAATAAATCGACGGCTAAAAATTCCTACGGAAAGACGAAAGGACGCAAGGGTTAAAAAGGTAACCTCGGGGTATGAGAAAAGCACTGTAGCTCGGACAGGCATTTAATGTGGGTGACGTCACCCACGCGGGCGAGTCCTCTGACTAGTCGCACTAATCCAGAGTGAACTAGCCAGACTAGGGGGTGGGAGTAACAGAAACACTGGAGAATAATTTATAGAGTTTATCTTTGCTTTCTTATAATATTAAGCTTCTCGTGTCTTCAAGATCTGCAGGAATCAGGGAAAACATCATAGCACCAGCTTTAATAATACTTCAATGGTTGAACACGAAGAATACCCGGTTCAACCAGACTAGAGGGGGGAGTGGTTGATGAGGAGTAATATGTGCAGAGTAGAGAAATGATACAAATCAGAAGAATCATCCTTACCAAAGGGATTTCATCCTCATCAGAGACGTCATCGTCGTCAGAGAAGTCCTCCACGCCAGAGAAGTCATCATCGTCAGAGAAGTCCTCCACGCCAGAGAAGTCATCATCGTCAGAGAAGTCATTCACGTCAGAGAAGTCCTCCGCGCCAGAGAAGTCATCCGTGCCAGAGAAATCGCCTCCATCAGAAGGATCGCCAAAGACGCGGAGGGTTTTCCCGCGTGAAGATGAAATTCCTGATATACCCTTCGACCACGCCAAGTGCATGCGATGACACCAATTTTACTATTTTACCCTTCCCTGTACCCTATAAATAGATCTTAGCTTGTGTATGACAATCACGCTATCATTTGCTCTTGAATACTACAGTTACATTTTGCTCTCGTGCTCGATTCTCCGATTGTTACTTCATCCTTTCCGATCAACTTTACTAGGTATAGTTTACGCCTTTCATTCCGTAGTTTAGGTGTTGGTTTCGTTAAACACCACTTTTATTTGATTTTATTTTATTTCTGTCTAGTTTTAGACGTTCATCATCATTCCTTTGTTTCTTTGCTTGAATACTGAGTGAGAATTTGTGTTGAACTAGTGTTTTACCCGTGCGATGCACGGGATTACATATGTTGTTAAAGTTTTATTGTAACATATTCTCGAAGACATTTTTGTATAATCTCTAAAATAAATGAGTTTTAAAAATATTTTATTATACAATTGTTATACCATTTATATTACTACTAAAATATATTTAAGACTATCATTTTTAATTACATAAAAATCAATGTAAAAATAATAAGACATGAAAAGACAATTGGAAACTTCTCATCTTATTATTATAAATTTTGGAAAATTTCTTTATATACTAACATTTGTAGTAGACGAACATTCTACTTTGTCTTCATTATATATCAAGATTTCAGACCCCTTCAACTTGTCTTCCATCATTGCAAAGTACAGTTTAACTACTTTGTGATAAACCACACCAATTACATCTACATATATAAATGCATACCAATAATGTAGATATATCAAAATGTTGAGTTTATAAAAATATGAATTTTGAGTTTATCAATTGAATATGCATGTATAAGGAAATAATGAAATAAACACATTACCAAATAGCATATTGTCATTGCAATGGAGGCCACTTCTTCAAAACTTTTAAAGTTAAATAGTTGGCGTGGAAAACCTTCTTCATAAATTTCAACTATATGACTACTATTAATAAATTTAATATAGTAGACATTTGTCGTTGTTCTATACTTTTTGTTGGAATCATGCATCACCAAAAGTTTTTTTATGGCATAAACACTGTCTTCTTTCAAGATATGTTTGAACTTGGAGATCAACGTGCGATCAAGTGTAGCATGGATGTGGTCACCCTATATTAAAAAAACAACTAAATTAGAAAAACATAATAATGTTGCAAAAATGCTTAAATACATAATAGTTTAGTGAATAGAGAATTTTTACCTCACGATCATGAAAAATACACTCATAGCTGATAACATTGTTGGTGCTTTGAGATGAGCGGTTGTATGCACGCACAAGTCTCATTTTAATTGTAGATCTGGTATTATTTGGTTGCAAGTTTTTTACTATAGACCACATGGTCGGCATGCTTGTGATTAGAGAAATGATGAATATCAAAATGAGAAGGGAGTATAAGTAAAATTTTAACACGAAAAGTTAGTTTATATAGGCCATGGGGATGCACATTTCATGGGAGATATATATGAAACTTATATATTTAATATATTATATTAAATGAGATGCTTTTTTGGAGATATATAAGGAATGTTGTCAAATTACACATTTCACTCTATCACCCTCTCTCTCTCTCTCTCTCTCTCTCTCTCTCTCTATTGACGCCATGCATACCTTGAAATAAGGCTTCTTCATCGTCTAGCTATGAAGATCATACAAAAAATCCCATTGATCATGCATACCAATCCTTTTGTTTAGCGTGTAAATCAGTAAGAATTAATATGAGATATTGCTAGAGTTCGTAAATAAGTTTTTATTCTCTTGAATTGAAAAACTATCTATAGTCAAAAATTGCGTGTAAATGAAAAATAATATTCACTTTTGCAAATGACTACAAGATCCCATGCAATTTATATGTATTTATATTATGAATTTTAAATATTAGATGTTTTTCACAAAAGATTTAATTGAAATTGATAATTTTTCACAAAACTATAAATTTATATTGGATATTTCATTATAAATTTATCTAAAAATATATAAATTCACAAGAAAAGGATATTTTCAAAAAATATAAATTCTAAGTATAAATTCATAAATTTACTATTGGTGATTTTAAATTTTAAATATTGGATATTTAAATTCACACGGGTAAATTCACAATATATATATATATATATATATATATATATATATATATTTCAAAATTTATATAAATTCACACTGAAAAATATTGGTGACTTTAAATTTTAAATATTGGATATTTATATAAATTTATCTAAAAAAATATAAATTCACAAAAATAAAGGATATTTTTCACAAAACTATAAATTGCATGATATAAAAGAGCACTGTATAGATTGTAGCAAGTGGGCCCCGCAACTTATATATATCATCCTATGAATTAGTGAACTTTCTAAATATAAATCAACTTTCCAAAAATAGATTGAGTAAAAGAGCGGGAATTTTTTTTTGCTAGATGGACCAACTTTTATATATGTATAGATTACTCATGTTGATTCATGCATGTGAATTTTGTGAACACATATATAAAACATATAATCCCTTGTATTCATAATGTAAATATTTTTATAGTTTTTAGTTATCTTTTATAAAGTTTAATCAATACCAGATTTGCCATCATTAACCGTCATTGTTTATATGTTTTGTTATCAGAGATGTCAATCGGACCAATTCATTGGGTTTCGGGCTAGCCCTATCGAGTTATTAATTATTCGAGTTCAATCTGATCGGGTTGAAAAATTTTCAGGTTAGACATTTTCAACCCTATCTTTCTTGACAATATTATATTGAGAATATGCACTCATATAGTCATATTGAGCAATGAAACTCAATTTTTAGCCACTCATCTGAAAAACACAAATTATGATCATTTTTTACAATTTCGGTCCAAAATACCTTTGTCTGCGCGCTCTTCTCTCCCTCGCTGGGTGACCGCTGACACAATTGGCAGTAATTGTGGCAAGTGTATCTATAATGAATGACACAATTAGCACTAATAGTGCCATTTGTATCAACTGCCAGCTGCCGCGTGAAAGTCAGCGGCATCGCCTCTCTCCGTGGCCGCGCCCTTTCTCTTGGCACAGTTGGCACTAATTGTGCTAAGTTTACCTAATGAATGACACAATTGACACTAATAGTGACATCTGTACCATCATAACCCACGCGCGTAACCCTTACCAATCCGCCTAATTAAGGACAAAATAGTCCTAAAAAAATGATCAAAATTTGTATTTTTTAGATGAGGGACCAATTATTGAGTTTTATTCCTCAATATGGCTATCTCACGAGTTAACTCTATTATATTTGTACTAAACAAATAATGCATACATAAGTAATATTTTATCATCCACTTAAATAATATTCAACTCTTAGAGATATAAAGATGCAACATTTTTGTTAAATATATATTTTTAAAATTTTTATATCTAAATATTTTATGTTAAATATTGAATTAAAAATACCGAGAAGTGAAATGATGGGTATGCTGGGTCCCGGAGGGTCACTGAACATGTGTATGTGGGGGGAGGGAATACAACTATAGGGCAATTCTTCGTGAAAACTGAAGTTTGAACAGACAAGAGAACTTCACTGATACTGAAAAGCTTTGAATACGAATATCAATTGGAAGTTTCAGTTAAGTCACAAAACAGTTTTCACTTGAAGAGAGGCTAGCGACTGATATTGATAATAATATCAGTGGGTGACTTCAGTAAACTGAATCAGTCAGATTACTTCAGTCCAGATAAGGCTTCAGTCGAGTTTGAACGTAAATTGAGGAGTGTTACGAATCTTACTGATTATCCGAACATTTATCAGTTAGACTAATAACACTAGTAGCGAAAAATAAACTTTGTTCAAATCGCCTTTAGAAAGGTTTGTCACTTTATGAAATCCTTAGTTTCTCTTTTCAGTTAGTCAGTTTCAGTTGTAAAAATTTTTAGCTCAAATAAGAATAACTGAAAGCAGATAAAGAACACAAGGATTTTTACGTGGTTCAGAAAACAAGTTTCTACGTCCACGGCCAGATGATCAGTCTAACAAACACTTTGGGCTTGTGCTTACGGGTGCACATCAAACCTTAAACTGAAAATACAATTTTCAGTACCAACACACTGGGTTGGATTTCTCGCTCTTTCTTAGCACGCTAAGACACACAAATGCCTTTTTCAGCGGGTGGCTAAGAACTCTGGAGCCAGAGCACTGGTCTGAACTCCTCTCTACTCAAACACTCTTTTCGCTCGGTTGAAAAGGAGTTCGAAATCTTCCAACTAAGATTACTGAGAACAGGCTCTCAAGTAATCGATTCTAGGCTTAGGATTCAACAAGGGTTGCCTAGATTTCCAAGAGAGTTTAGTTAATCAGTAAGACTGATTTTACAACGTTTGAGTACTCTCTTCTTCGATTCAAAGTTTTGTCTAAGTTAAGGCTGGCTTTAGAAATTGTCAGAGCTTCAACGTTAGTATTTGAATCGGAACTTATTGAAGGTGTTCCTCGAGCTTTATATTTATAGGTGAAGTCCCAAATATATCCGTTGGAGAGATGGTCTTCAGGATTTCAGCCGTTGTGAGACATTCCGTGCTTTGGGCCGAGGCTACAATCTTCTTAGCTCCTGATTGGTTGAAGGTTTAAATCCTTTTTATCCTTGGAGCAGGGTGCGTCTGACTTTTAGCACGAAAAAGGATAGTTGGTGTACTGGAAAGGACAATCTTCATATCTGGTGTATTTAATGTTGTTGCAGGAGCATTTAATATGGGTGTCAGCTTTTCAGTCCGATGAAGAATATCGACTGATATACTCAAGACGAAGCTCCGTTGTTTACACGTGTTTGCACGTGAGACTTAAGTTCAACTGAAGAATCAGTTTGAGCTTTTGTCCTTCGCGTCGTTGTCTTCAGTTAGTTTGTCTTCTAGTTAACTGAACGTCTCTAGTTCACGGTGTCCTTCGTATCACCAGTATCTTCCTTCAGTTGTTCTATCTTCAGTCGAGAATTGATCTTCTGAGTCTTCAGTCTTCAGCTTCTTCAGTGTTTGACATCGAGAAACTTCAGTCTAGCTAAAAGATTAAACTCTAACAGTTAAGTTCAAGCAAAAAGTCTAGTCTAGAGAAAGGAAAACTAAGGGTTTTGGAATCATTAAAACTAGGATAGGATATTTCTTCTATTTTTCAACAATTCCCCCATTTTTTATGATGCCAAAACCTCACAAAGGTTAAGAAGATAAAGAGACTGAAACAAGTTTCTAAGGGAGATAAGTCAGTCCCCCCTAAACATTATAATCCTATAACCTATAGTCAAAGCAACTTAAGCAACTGAACATATTACAACTCAAACAAACACGCAACTCAAGATCAGGCATCAGAGCACATGCATGCAAATAACTGAGATTTTAAAATCAAAGCCTGGACAAAGAGTTGTTATCATCAGGTTGATGGAGCAATTTTTTTCTTATATAATCTTTTAGAAATTGATTAGATATCAATTTCAAAAGAGCATACAATGCACAAGGCATATACAGAAAAGCTAAAAACATAAGGACAAACACAATCGAAGGTTTGTGCCCTTGCTCTCCATCAGTCTGTAGTTGGTGTTGATCTCCATCTTTATCTTCTTGTTCATGTGCTTGCTCTTGCTCTCCATCGACTCGAAGTCTTTTTATTGGTCTTCCTCCTTGGTCGTCTAGTGATCCTATCGCTTCATCAGTTTCAATCTCTTTTGATGTAAGCTTTTTCTTTCCCCCTTTTTTGGCATCATCATAAGGGGAGACAATTGACGCTGCAATGCTTTTTTAGGATCAGCTGATGCTAAGCTCCGTTTCTTGGGCTTGAACTTTCCTTTCAAGCGCGAGATATCCTTCAGTTGCAGTGATAGGGACCTTGTAGTCCATAGTTGGCCGGATTTCAGTTCGACCACTTGCAAAGAGAACCACGAGCAAGCAGATAATCACGAGTTATCGTGAAAAAGTCATGTATGACATTCCACAAGATGGAGATGCCGATCTTGCTGAATAGCTCCGACTCTATAAAGTCTAAAATAGACTCAGACAATATGACTGAGGTCATGCATCTAGAACCGAGGAGCATGGTTCGTCAAGGTACCAAAAGCTCATCAGAGAGTTCGAGATGAGTTTGATCAGATTGGCCTTGGAATGAAGGAAGAGACTGGGGAGGAGGAAGAGGTAGAGGAAGAAGGTTTAGGAAAGATGAAGGGGGGCATATGGGTGTGAGTATGCTGAGCTTTAGGAGAAAGAAGTAGGGCAAAAGGTGGCTCAGCATATGGATCGGAAGAAGTTCAGATCAATTGCCCTCGACTTCTTTGATCGAGGGAAGGGTGTGGGAAGGAAAGACCGAATCAGTTGTAGTCATGAGGACTGGCACTGTGGGTTCGCCTGTATCAGGTCTATATTGAGAAGTCTTGACTGGTATTCTGCCGGATTTGGGGTGAGGTTTGGATTTGGGTTTTGAGGTGGTCTTTTTGGGTGTAGAACGGGGGCATCGAGGAATATCAGATGGAGTTTCTGTTGGGGTGGTAGATGGCTTGGGGATGCTTGGAGGAAGGTTTAGATATATTAGTTGGAGACACTGGGGAATCAGTCTCAACTGATGAAGGTTTAGATATTACCTTCAATTTTGTCTGCTTAGAGGTTTTAGAGCCTCCCTTCGCCTGCTTGAAGAGGCGGAAGTGATCAGTCACTGACAGCTGCTCTGGCCAGTAGACTTGAACATGACTGGTGCCCTCGAGGATGATCTGGGTTACCCTGTTCCCTTGTCGGAGCATCTTTGGTGACTTGGAGTTGGTGGGCTCATTGTAGAGCAAGTCAAGATAGGCTCATTCCCAGTTGAAAGGGCCTTCCTTCAGTAACGCTGCCATAACATTCTTCTGGGGCTGCGAGGCTTGATCAGGGGAACTTGTGCTCAAGCATCGCCGTCTTCAAAATCTTGTTTGCCTCAACGTCTGAGATAATGGAGGGTTTTGGGCCTGTGTTCGGTAGGTTGAAGAGTTTCCAAACCATCTCAGAAACATTAATGTAGACTTCTCCTGCTCCTTGAAGTACGATGTGGTGATGACATTGATTTTGGTAATAAGATCATGTTCAGTGATCCTCTGGGACCCAACATGGTATAACTTTTTAATTTTGAATTTATAATATTTAATCAAAATACATTTCACAAATTTTTAAAAAAATATCTTATTATACTAATTTTCATAAGCAAAGTAATGAAGTTAAAAAAAGCGACTACGATCTAGAGAGAGTGGTGGAGACACGACATAAATTCCGATTTGGAGGAAGAAGCGACGACGATCTAGAGAGAGAGAGGGAAATAAAGAAAGAAAGAAACGAGGATTATGGGAGGGGAGTGGACTAGGGTATATTAGATTTTTTTGGGGTTATCTTATAATTTTATTTGTTTTAATTCAATTTTGATCGAGTGCATAATTGTTTGTTCACATAAAATTGGGTATATTTACTCCCTCAGTTTTTTTTAAGTGTCCTATTAAGATAAATTTATTGTTCCTTTTTAAGTGTCCTATTTCAAAATTTGAGAATAAAAAATGACAAAGTTCCTACTTTACCCCTTTTTAAATGTCCTATTTCAAAATTTGAGAATAAATTTATTACACTTTGAAAATAATAAATATGGGCACAAAAGTAATAGATATATGTACTGTTTTTTCCATGGGACACTTAAAAAAAAACAGATGGAGTATATTTTAGTTTTATTGGGTATTTTTTGTTTTTTTATCTTTGTAGAGGAGTAAAACTTTCAATTAATTCATTATTATTTTATATATATTGTATTTGTCTGCTTACATTTATTACTATAATTTTTTGACATTTATATTTTATAATTATTTTTCTTATATTTATATATTGATTTTATCGATGCACGGGTAGAACACTAGTTTTTATTAATACGTAGGCCAAATGTCCAAAAAGACTTATTTTCATGAGCAGGCTTGCTCCGATCACTCAAAGCAACCTGTAATATATGTTTGGAGTTGTAGAAAAGCTGCCTGGAACTCCAAAATATAGAAAAGCTGTCAACGTCGCTTATTTTTCTATCGACAAGTCCACTAGGAATGAACCAGTTTGAGCTGTTCCAGCTCTGAGCATCATCACCATGTGTGTCACTGCCATTTTCCACATGATTCTTGCAAGAATTTGGACTTGATTTTGAGTGATGTCTTAAATCAGTTTTCAATCTTGTAAAAACTGCACTCACAAGATTAGTCTTTTGAGTGGAACTAATCATGAGCTATAAAAATGTGTGAAAATATGGTCCTTTTTTTAAAAAAAGAGATAAATAATTATCTCAATATATATCTGAAACAAATTCCTGTTGAAGTTCTTGATGCATCACTGTCATAGCTGTAAGAAAAATGAAGATACCCAAAATGGGAATTTCCACGAAACCACTTTCGTAATATTTTGTCCGACAAATCTCACATGGAATTGTTGTGTGCAAATCTAGCCATTCATGATGAAAGTGATGAAATGTTACTCACTTATTTATTTATTTATTTCTTTTCTCTCTTTCCAATAAATTATAATTATAAAAATATATATTGATTCATTTGATATACATTAAAATTCTATTCGATTTCGTTTTCTATACGGTTTCATATTCAACTATATATATCAATTATTAGAATTACATAAAAATTCTATCTGATTTCATCTTCAATCGCTACATTAAAAAAATATACTTGCGATTTCGCTTCACTTTTCTACTAAAAGAAGAAAAATTAGATCTCAAAACTATTAATAATAATATATTAATTTATTAAATATATATTAAAAATCTGTATGATTTTATCTTCCATCGCTACATTAATTAAAAATATATATTAGGTTTCATATTAATCATGAAAAGAATATTTTTTTTTAATTTTTTTGATATTAATTACTATATATTGTGAATTTATTACAATTATTTAACTCAAAAATGTATTAATATGAAGTGTATTAACTGTGTGTAATGTACAAATTCTGTAGTAGTTGTACATATAGGATCGTAGTACTTTTTACTAACAACAAATGATACATGTACATAAACAGAGCCTAAAATTTTTTTAGGCTCATAACTTTGACTGTTTTGCAAATGTAGGACAAATTTTTTCGGACTTGTAATTGTACGACAAATTTTCAAAGATTGAGCATAAGTAGGACAAATTGAGCTCGAAAAATCAATTTGTCATGCAATTGTAAGCCCAAATTTTTTTGTCATACATTTGTAAAATGACCAAAGTTACGGTCCTAATAAAAAAAAGAGAGAGAAGAAAGATTTTTTTAAAAATTTTAATATTTAAATAAATATAATTTTAATTTTTTTCAAGGTTTATTTATAAACTATATTTTTTAATTTTTTATCTTTTAATTATTTTATTTTATTTCTTTCTAAAATTGTAAAATTCGACTAATTATAAAATATGTAATATGCATATCAAATTAAAGATCACAATAAGAGCTTTAATTTGACATATTTTATGTAAATATTTGATTTGAATTGTAAAAGTTATATTTATTTAAAGATTAAAAATTTTAAAAAAAACCTATCTTCTCTCTCATTTTTTAGGGCAGTAACTTTGGTCATTTTACAAATGTAGGACAAAAAATTTTGGGCTTGCAATTGCAGGACAAATTGATTTTTCGGGCTCAATTTGTCCTACTTATGCTCAATTTTTGAAAATTTGTTATACAATTACAAGCCCGAAAATTTTTTTCCTACTTTTGCAAAACAGCCAAAGTTATAGGCCTAAAAAAACATTGGGCTCACATAAACATGATATAAAGACTCTCATTTGTGAGAGGTGTTGGGTTCAATCTCGCCTCTGTGCGGGTAGCTTTTCCACTTTTGTGTGGGTAGTGTTCCGCCTGCGTGCGGTTATTTTTCCACTTTCGTGTGGTGGGATTTAGTGTGGTGTAGAAATCCCGCCTGATTGCTGATTTGTTTAAATATTAAATGTCTCTTATAATTCTCAAATGATAATGATATAGTATTTTATAAAAATTAATGATACTTTAGACAAAAATAAATAATTTATAAATTACACTTTTAATATATGTAAATAATATTTATAATAATAAAAAATAATCCTTTTATCATCAGACAAATCGGAGTGGAAAAAAAAAATAGGGTGAAAAAAAAAAAAGGGATGGAGCGGCGACAGGGCAGGGTGGGATGGCAGGTCTCCTCGACACAAGAATTTGCCATGCATTATCATATGGAGTAGTCTCTTTGGCTATTTTGTTTTGTGCACTCTACATATAGATGCATGCGCGTGGTTATACGTAACGTAAAAAATAACTATCGTAACTAACCACATTGCTTAATACCAACAATATTCATCCATTCTAATATATGTCGATGGTAGCATCTCTGTCAGTATATAACGAAATGTTACTAAAGTTTCTGTATATGCACGGCCTTTTTTTTTTTCTCTTTGAGGGACTCTATATATATGCACCTTTAATTTGCTTTGTTCATTGACAATTAAACATCGAGAATAATTATTGCAAAAGATATGAAGGCATTCGGATCAAAAGCTGAAACAAAAAAGATAACCTCACTGTAATATTAATTGAAAAAGATCAATTAAAATTGTATAACCATGCACATAATAAGATACTCTCAGTGATTATATATAAAAAAAAAAGCAGGATAAGTTAAATTAATATGGATTTATGTAGTGTTTGATATTATGTGTTACTAATATGGTCTACTCCAGATTTATCCCAAGACCCTAGCTTATTTTGTGGGATTAACCCACACTAATTATCCCACCTCCCCCATGGGATTAACCCACACTAATTATTCCACCCCCTCCATAGGCTACTAATTTAGGTATTTGATATGTTAATCCAACTTATTTTAATGGATACCAAACACTTTTTGGGATTAATTACCAATGATATCAAACACCCATCTGAGATTAGAAATCATGACTAATCCACACTAAATTATCAGGATAATTTATATCCTGATTAATCCAATACTGAAAATCAAACGGGCCCTCAATGATTAAGAACTCTGGTTGCGACAATGCTATCAATATATAACACACAAGAGATTGATTATCTAGTTCCGTGATAATACTTGTATCTATAGAGGCCACATCCAAAGAAAACTTTTTACTATTTGAAGTTAAGCTGTAAATGACTTACAAATTAAAGAGCTGAGACGTTTAAAACCATGCACCACACGCTGCACCAACAGTGAAAACTAGCAACTTTTCAAATCTTCACCAATAGTGAAAACTAACAATACATGCACCACACGCTGCTTGGACGTGAGTAAACGACATTCACCGCTCAACCCCAACAATGAAACAAAAAACAATTTCACTCAAAGAAATTAAAGCTAGTTTAGGAGAACAATACCAAAACAAGACTCAATGGACAACAACATGAATCTTCAAGACATGTACCGAAAATCCTAGATATGATATCAAGTAGTCAAGAGAATATTTTCTTGCGGGAAAATTTTCATTTGATTAGATACTAAAAAAGGAAAGATAATGTAGCTAAGACTAGATATCTCTCGAAATTCCACACAAAAGATCTTTATCAAAAACTTATGCTCCAAAACAAAAAAAAAAGTTTCAAATTAGATTAGTGTGTCAAAATACAGTAACAATTATGATCAATTCACGTCTCTACTATAAGTAGTGCATCCAACATAGCATAGCATGATGTTGTCCTATAGTAAGAAGATAGATTAAATTAAAATGATAATTAATTGCACGCGCTGAATAATGGTACGGAATCATGTCACGTATCCAAACACGAAGACGACAATGAGAGAGGGACACAACAATCCACACAAACAACTCATGTGAGAGAAGTGGAGAGACAAAAGGGCCCTTCACTCGTGCAATATTCGTATTTTAGCAACAATTATTTTTTGGACGTCATTTCTGATAAGCTATAGTTGTTAAGGCAGCACCTTAAATGACCTCAAAAGTTGTCATGCTCTTATCTTGCTATCGCTATACCCATCACAGGTACACTTTTTTGGAATCATCTCTATAGGTATCTAGCTTCGGTTTTATAGGCACGACGCGACAACTCACTATGTAGGTAGGACGTCGGAGAATTTGCTAATTATGTTTATACATTAATTAAACATTATATTCGAGGGTTTGCATTATAAGATGAGATCGGTTCGTGGTTGGATAATATCCTATATCCGGTCGAGTTTCATAATCGTGATCAATTGATTCGGAGGCCAACAACCAAATTAATCGCCAATAACGTGAGACAAGTCACTGTGTAGGTAGCACGTTGGATATAATGCTTAATTAAGCTAAGAGGTGGTCTTGGGTATAATATGGTGTGCCGTACAATCGGGTTGACCCATATCGCCAATAAATTGTGAGGGTAAAATTTACAACCAATCATCATAGATTCACAATTTATAATTAATCTATGATGATTGGTTGTAAATTTTAGTTTTAAAACTCGAATTCAGAATGCCAATTATTCATAGTTGTGAATTTTAGCTTTAAAACTCAAATTCACAATCAACCTCATCCAAGTTGTGAATTTCAGCTTTAACACTCGAATTCACAACCAATATATATTAGATCTGTAAATTCAATTTTAAGTTTATTAGTATGTTATTATAGGATAAAAATAGATTGTTTTAGGTATTGAGTACGTCTGCATTTATAAGAGTAAATTGAGTGTGGTTGGATTGTACATTGGATGAGTCGTGGGTTGACCGGAGCCTGATCGGCAAGCAAATGAATAGGCTAGCTAGACTTAGATGCTTAGGTGGACCATCACTTTGATTCTGCAATCTTATGATGTGATCGAAACCCTAGTTGAAAAATGTTGTGCTGACAAAAGCAAACATAATTACATGAGATATTCGAATTCGATCCTCCACTACTAATCCAAGAAAAACAAAAAAGAAACACATATCCTTAGCCACAGCAAGCAAATCTTGTACCACAAAATAGGGATTGGGAAATGGCATCGTTAAATTGTCCGACAACAGAGGAAAAAAAAACCGTGCAGTGGTTGTGGGAGAAGAGCACTAAGGGAGGTGATGGACGGCGTCAACCTTAAGGTCACTTCGGGAATACTATTCCTCGGATTAGGCCTTTCGCTACTCTCTCTTATTTTCGTCGTATCCAAAGCAAGAAATGTCGTCTTGTCCACCACACACATGTACACCATCATCAATCCATCACAAAACCAAGATGCATGCCCTACTCTAAATTCTGAATCTTTGCTTAGTGGGAGTATTTGTTGTGCACACATGTACTTGAGAGAGAGAGAGAGAGAGAGAGAGAGAGAATGGATAACAACAAACAAAGGTTATAGAATTATTTGTACTTGTGAACAACATGAGAAAAAGAAAAAAAAAAGTTGTGCCACAAACAACAAAAGAAGTCTATAATGCAATGGAGCTTTGATGCCTTATCTTTGCCTTCATTTGTACTTGGCATAAGCCCACAAACACGACAACGATGCGTGGTCTGACCCCATTTATTCACATGCTTTCAGAAAAAGAAAAAAAAAATACTATATCAAAATTAATATATGCGCCCCTCATCATCATCACTTGAAATCATGACCATCTGCTGTGTAGTTCAAGGTTGCAGCATTTCTTTTTCTGCTGATCAAGACAAGAACTATCTCAAGATGAAGTTTCCTAGAATCAAGAACACGTAGTTTTGTGTGTGTGTGTGTAAGATGATGATGTATTGTATGAAAGTAGGCATAAAAGGGCTAGCTGCAGAGAGTGATCTAATCATTTTTAGTAGTTTCTTCAATCACTTTTTTGGACTTCTGCATTCACATTTGATTAGAATCCAATCAATGGCTGTATCCCAAATTAAAGCATAGGTGGGTGGGTGCGTGGGTGGGTGGGTGGGTGGGGGGGGGGGGTGTTAAGGCATATGATGAAGTAGAGAACATAGACAAAAAGCTTGGATTTTGCAGAAGATATGGTCATCATCATCTGTAGACATGATAGGGCCAACTGCATGTTTAGTGTTTCACAATTAAATAATTGAAGGTTGATCATATATCACTATAATCACAAACATTTTTACAGCAATTGATCAAATTTTAATCAGTGTAATTAAAATCTTTATATAATAAAAATGATGATGATGATGATGCGTACATAAATAGTTAAATCCGTGAATTTTAACTTTCATAAGTAGTGACAATATTGAAGTTATTTTTTGAGTTCATACAACATTCTTAATTGTCAAACTTAATTTTGTATTTTGTGGTTCCAATGATTACTTGTAAGCGGATGAGATTATATATAAATAATTAAAACTCATCAATTATATTGTTCAAAATATCTATGATGAAACCATTCATGACTTTATATTGTGAGATTCGAATCTAAGGACTGATGTATTCATCTAGTAAGGTAATACATTCATCTTAGATCTTCACATCAAAGGATTGAGAATGGTTATTCATTTTCACAAAAATTAAGGGTTCTTATTTGAACCACACTTACTTTATTCGCTAAGTACAATTATTTTAAGGTTGAGTGCAAGGTTTGTAGTTTTTACGTTAAATAAGGTATGAATGAATTTGGAATGCCAAATACTTAAATTATATGGCTGATATTAATTTATTCAAATTAACTAAACACGTTATTTGTGTATTACAAATAGTTTATTCTTAGGTTTATATTAATTGACTTATTCGTTTATTCGCATTTCTCACGAAAGTTAGCATTCTCACTTAATCTCAATGCTATATGTGTGTGTGTGTGTGTGTGTATCTATATATATAGGGAGGGGTTCAAGAAAGAACCACTAAATAAAAGAACATATAACCATTTTCAGTCATTCGATCATCAAGATCTACAGTAGATGCATCATCTTGTTGGATGGATGCAGATCCTGAGTTCGAATCTTGAAGGGAGCAATTTTATTTTTTATTTTTTTTAGTGCATTAATTTTAACAGCGAATGCATTAATTTTTACAGTTGATGCATTAGATTTGATGGTTCTCACGTTCTCACAAATAATGTAGTTCTCTCTAGAACCATACCCTATATATATATATATATATATATATATGTGTGTGTGTGTGTGTGTGTGTGTGTAGTTTTTAGTTTTTTGTTTGTAATAAATTTTTTTATTTTTATGCTTCTGATTTATATGTTTCTGATTTATACTATATGGTTTTTAAGTATTACTATTATAACTTTTAGTAGATTATCCATTTTTATATTCATTGTTCTTATTTTTTCATATTCCTTAATTTAGCAAGAAAAAAAGTTGGTATATGATTTTTAAGTTTTAATATGATTTTTTAGTATTAATATGATTTTTTTCATATTATTATTTAACTAGCAAGTGACCCGTCGAATTTCGATGAAGTCTATTAAAATATAAATTTATGAAATTATTAATGCATTTTTTGTTTCATGAATTATTTTTCACAATAATAGAGAATTTAATAAAATTATTTTAAAGTAAAAAAGTTATAATATTTATTTGAAATTGACCTAATTTAAATGTCTTATAAAATTTATATGTAAGCATAGTTTCAATCCAAAAAATATTAGAAGAGAAATTGAAACAATTATTTGAAACGTATCTATATTAGATGTCTGTAGTTGGAACCAATAATTAAAAAATAAGAAAAAAATAAATTAAATAATACTATCAATAATGACTTAAACTTTAAAAGTTTGAATAAATTATTAAATTTGCAATTACCTCATAATCTATCGAAAATTTCATCATACAACACGTTAGTTGTTGCGTCTTGCATATGACCTCTTTTTTAGTGACTTTTGAGATTGCCACGTAGAATTGTCCATAACTAAGAATAGGTTTCGACAGGTATAATCCTACATTTGAAAGAGATTGTCCATGACTTTTATTACTTGTCGACATAGCAAAACAAATACTCATAGGGAATTGCCTTCTCTGGAACCGAATTGAAAATTTAGTGAAATGCGATGAAATCGTAATCATTCTAGCTATAGAAAACTTATTGCGCTCATTTTTTCCTGAGATAAGTTTTCCTTCACTTACGTGTTTCCCAAGTTGAGTTACTATCAGCCTGGTGCCATTGCAAAGCTCATTAGATTGATCATATTTTTGAGAAGCGTGATTATGCATTCCTCTTTCAATTTAATCTCACGATTTGGCAAAATCCTGAACACTTGATCGTGTCCAAATATTCAACCGAGAATACCCATTCATCGATCTCAATTTGTCCATCTTCTTTGCAAATACTGTCTGAACTTAGATAAACCGTTTCTTTGATAGACATTAGAGACATGACATAATCATTTATCGTATCAATCATCTCATTAATTAGTGGGGGGGCAAGATAGCTCTATTTTTAAACATTTCTGTATCAAATGCATTATTAATTACATTATGGATATAAATAAATTTTTATTGATTTGTGGAATATTAATATAATGATTTTTAGATATTTCATAGTTTTTAGATATTTAATAGTTTTTATATGGAAACTGGTTAAAATTTAGAAAAAGAAAAAGACTGAATGAGAATTGAGGAAAATTAGAACGAAGTGATTATACGACGTCACATAGGATAGAATTTATTTTGTTGAAATATTAATATAATGATTTTTAGATATTTAATAGTTTTTAATATATCATAATTTTTAGATATTTAATGATTTTTACATATGAAAATTGATAAAAATTTAAATAAAAAATAAGAATAAATTAGAATTGAGGAAAATTAGAATGAAGTAATTGGAATGAATGAGAATTTATAATCTGTCATCTTCATAAATGAATATTAGCAGATAGTGCATTGGAAGATAAAAAGGACTAAATTCATTCAACCGTATAAGTTCACAAGTGCTCTTTTGAACAATGGAATCAATTTATTTATATTTGAAAGAAAAATGTTAACAATTGAATTTAATAGTTATTATATATATATATATATATATATATATATATATATATATGGAAGAGTTCAATTAAAAACCATTTTTATTGTAAGAACTTAGAACTAAATTAATTATTTTTCCATCTTAATGGATATGATTAAATCTTATTCCAAAGGTTGTGTTTTTTTTTTTTTTAGATTTAATAATTAAGAATACTTATCTAATTTTGCATTTTGTGATCAACTTTGTTGCGATATACTCTTTTTCTATAGTAGTTTTTTGTTCCTAATCTACAGTAGGTATTAGAGGCAAATTAAAATATATTAAGTATTATTGATCAACAGTGGCGGTTTTGAGGGTGTGCGGGGTGGGCGACCGCACAGTGCCCCGAAAAATTGAGGGCCCCCAATTATATATAGGTCTATATATTTATATATACTTAAATAATTGAAAAATAAATAACTTTATTAACTAGTTCAGTGGAAATATGTTCTCTTCAAGTTATGTGGAATCTTGTTGATGTAGGTTCGATTCTTGAGAGTTACAATTTTACATTTTTATTGCTTTGGGGCCCTTTTTCTTCATTAAGTGGTGTGTGAAATTGATGATGAAAGTGTTATTAGTGATTTTGTTTAGTTATAATTTTATATTTTTATTGCTTTGGGGCTCTTTTCCTTCATTAAGTGGCGTGTGAAATTGATGATCAAAGTGTTATTAGTAATTTTGTTTCAAAATTTACAAGGAGAGCAACACTTCTAAGTAAATGTTTTAGTTTTTACATGCTTATTGTGTAATAAAATAATAATAATAATAAAAACTATCACTCGGTGATATATATTTTTTTGTTTTATATTTTTGATACATTTTTAACTATAAAAAGGGCCCGATTTTAAATTTCGCACCAGGCCTTCCATAGGTTAGCCCCGCCCCTGTTGATCAAGGTATAGATTAGTTCTACATTCTTATCTTAAGGATGGTTTTTATTTTAACTCAATTGAAGTATTATATACGTTGAAACCTGAATTGGTCTGCCCATAAGGTCGAAGATAATTTTTAAGGGAATTTAAATAGAATTAATAACATCAAAGTCATATATAGTAAAGTAAATCATGTACGTTTTAAATTGAAATTGAAAAGTTGGATATCATAAAGTATAATATTACAATAATCATTACAACCTCAAAATTACAAATACTTATGTATTTTCTATTTTTCGTGTAAGGATACAAATAAAATTTTATTGATCAGTGGAATATTAGTATAATGTTTTTTTAGATATTCAATAGTTTTTAGATATATAGTGATTTTTAGATATTTAATAGTTTTTGGATATGAAAATTAATTAAAAATTAAAAAAATAAGAATGCATGAGAATTGAGGAAAATTAGAATGGAGTGATTATACGATGCCACATAGGATATAATTTATTTTGTTGAAATATTTATATAATGATTTTTTTAGATATTTAGTTTTTAAATATATCATGACTTTTAGATTTTTAATGGTTTTTAGATATAGAAATTGATTAAAATTTAGAAAAAAATAAGAATGAATGAGAATTGAGGAAAATTATAATGTAGTGATTTGACAATGCTACGTAGGATAGGATTTATGATTTTTTAAATATTTAGTTTTTAAATATATCATGACTTTTAGATTTTTAATGGTTTTTAGATATAGAAATTGATTAAAATTTAGAAAAAAAAATAAGAATGAATGAGAATTGAGGAAAATTGAAATGGAATGATTGTACGATGCCACGTAGGATGAGATTTATTTTGCTTTAATATATATATAAATATTTTTAATATAAATATTATTTTGTGTGCAAACACATGTGTAATAAAATATATTTGAAATTCTCATTAATTTTTAAAAGTTAGTATATAAAATGATCATAACATATCGAGCTCGTGCAACATTGTGCAAAGATCCTCCTATTTTTCAATTCGCATAAGAGAAAGTGAGACGAGCATCGACAGTGAGTAGCGGCCACGGTATACGCATAAATGCAGTGGGATCTTAACCTAGCTAGCTATTAAAAAGAAAAACACGAACCTCAAAAATGCATGGCTATAGTTAAAATCTAGCTAGCTCGCTTTAATATACCTTCTTTTACAGGTATATTTAGGCCTTGATTCTTGATCTGACTAACTTTTTATAATATGTGTTTGCCTTTTCATGTAGGCCTAATAGTGTATGTCCCATTCTAACTCTATACATTTCTCTCTCATCCGTTCTTTCTCTCTCTCCATATATACACCTCCAAGATCATGCATATATCAAACCTCTTTTTTTTTTTTCTCATCTCTTTAATGGAAGAGCATTCATCCTCTGCAGCATATGCAAGTGATGATGATAATCAAGATTATGCACCACCATCTCCTGTGATGAAGATCTTCGGATTCTCGGTGCGAAATGACGATCATGCCCCTGCGCTGCAGCAGCAGCTAGACCTAGAAAGCAAGAGGTTTGAGTGCCAGCATTGCCACAGAAAATTTGCCAACTCTCAAGCATTAGGTGGCCACCAGAATGCACACAAGAAGGAGCGGCAGCGGGCGAAGCGGGCCCACTTCGTCGCCGATCACCGGCGGCTGGGGGCCGCAGTTCACCTGATCGGGCCTCACGGGGCCCGATCGGGCTCGCCCGGTGGGGTGTACGGCAATGGTCTTGGTGCAAGGTTCCTACTCCCACCACAAGATCATCAGCCGGTTGTACCTCACGTTTTGTCGGGGGTACCTCTGAGATACCCCGGTGGCGTCCAGGTGGCGCTGCCACATCAGACCAGGTATGCCAGCCGGGGCGAGGTGGGTCCCTCGAAACCGGCGCTGGTGACAGATGTCAGTGAGGGAGTGGATGTTGATCTACATCTGTGATGACTTGTATTATTAGATGTGATTGCTTTTAGTTCTTCCTTCCAATGAGTTAAACTTCAGTTTGTTTTTTCTTTTTTTTTTTTTCAAGATTCAAACTACTTCCACAATAAAACCATCATATTTTAGTTCCACACAGCTATTCATATCAAATTTTCCGTAATTAAAATCATTCCACAAAATTATATTGTTGGCCAGTATTGGTCAGCACAAATTCTCACTCTCTCTCTCTTTTCTTTTTTTCCTCTCTCAATAAATAAATCAATGGTACGTGATAGAATAAAATAGATAGGAACACATAGTGTGCTGAGTACAAAAGGTTCCCATCCAATTAGATGTTCATTTAATTAATTTTCTGTAATATGTTTCTAAACATATAATGTTCATTTTGTAGCTGACTAATGTGTCTCGGACTCTGTCCATGAATTTGAGCACGGCATATGATGAATATTGCAATTTGCTACCAATGGAGTATATTCAATTAAATATCATTCACACACTCAATGAAACCGTGGAAGAATTAATGAAAGGAATAGAATAATATTTATTCTTGCTATCTTCTTTATAATACGATTAGGCTTAGCCTACGTGGCAGCCTTAAAATCACATCATTTCAAAATTCTTCAATTCTACCATATATAATCTTCATCATTTATTAATTAATTAACTATTACATTTCATATCAAGATTCATTAATGTTCATAATTATAAGTAATGACAAAATAGAAATGTTCATATTTTTGTATGTGAGGAATTCATAGGAAAACCCTAGGGATGACGCGCTCTCTCTGTGCCCTTCTCGGCGCTCTTTCCGGCCAACTCTAGGGTTCCACGCTTTCGGTCGCTGCTGGTTTTTCATTAGCGCGGCCTAGTCATGGAGCGATCCAGTCAATCCGCCAATTTTCCGAGAATTTCATCTAACTTTCACCCGCCTGCTCGATCGCCGCTGATCCCGCCTCAACGGAGTCCCGTCCATAATTCTTTGAGCACGGATGTGCTTTTTTCGGAGATACACCGCCACCATCGCCAATCGTAAGTGTCTACCTGTTGCTCTCCCGCCGCCATCCACCGGTGGTTCTGCTGCAGCCGCCGGCACTTTGGCGATGTGGTTGTTCATTTGATCTTCATTACGCATTTGGTTTTTTATGAGAAAGAATAAATGTATATGTTATAAACTTTTTGTTCACCGGTTAATAAGGTTTGTTCATGCCTATGTTCTTTTTGTTCATTCATTACGCTTTTGGTTTGTTTATATGCCTATACGTATGTCATGAACATCGAATAAGAATGAGTCATGAACATCATATATGAACACTATAAATGAACAAGTCATTGTTCATGTATAATATGCATGTATACAGTCCTTGAAAAAGTCCGAAATGTATGACAAGTCATTGTTCGTGTATTGAATTATAATAATTCTTTTTTCATATGAAACTCTTGCAAATCGATGAAGCATGAATATTGACTTAAAGAAATCTACCAAATAAAATCCACAATCATGTGTTAGTGGATGAATCAAAGATATGGTAAAAAAATCGATATACCATAATTAGCAGATATGGAGTTGCATGAGTTTAGGAAATAATCGATTATATAAAATGTCAAAATTACATAACACTCCTTACCGTCTAAATTGAGGCTTAGTTAATGCATTACATAATCACCGTACGATTAAAATGATCAAGGGTTGTGGTTGATTCTTAGGTGTCACAAAAATATAGAATTCTCACATGATCCTTTATATAGGGGCGCGCTCCAGTGAGACCCCCTATTACTGAGTACAATGAATAAGACGTATATACTGATGAACAAGGGCCACAAGGCAGTATTGATGAATAACGAAATTTAAAAATTTGGTAATCGATAAGACATATAAACTGATGAATAAGACATTATATACCGATGAACAATGCAGTATATACTGATGAATAATGAAATTTAAAATATTTCGCTCCCTCCAGGATTCAACCCTAAAAAAAAAAAAAAATTATCCCCCTAAATACAATATCAACCATAGGATTGATGAAATAAACGCACGAGATCGTGTCTCAGGTCTCACTAAAAATAGGGGGTCTCATTGGAGCGCTCCCCTATATATATATATGGGCTACCGTGAGAGCACATCTTAAAATAAAAAATAAGAGCAATTTTTAATGTATGAATTTTATGTAGAACACGTATGAATTTGTTGTATAAAGGTATGAATTATGAAAAATAAATTTTTGCTGCCTTTGAGATTCGAACTCAGGACCATAAATCCATCAAACAGGATTACGAATCAACCGTAGATCTTGATGATCTAAGGGCTGAAAATGATTCTTATTTTATATCTTAAGAAATGCTCTTATTTTAGCTCTTATTATATATATATATATATATATATATATATATATATATATATATAGTGAAGTGATCAATAAAGAAGGCTAAATGTAGAGAGAATGAAGAATTAATTAGGGGTGAGCAAAAACCGAACCGAAATGCAAAATCGAACCGAACCGAACCGTTTTGGTGCGGTTCGGTTCCGAATTTATTGGTTCGGTTTTCGGTTCGGTTCCGAAAATTAAAAACCGATAAGTTTCGGTTCGATTTCGGTTTTCAGTTTTTGGTTCGGTTTTAAACCGAACCGAACCGATAAATATTAATATTTTATTATATATTTATATTTTATAATATATATTCAATTTTCTAATTTTTAATTGGTTTATATATTTATATTTTATAATATTTTATTATATATTTATATTTTATATATTTTATAATATAGTAATTGGTTTTTTCATAAATTATATATTTATATTTTTACATTATTTTACAGGTTTTTAATTGTTTTTTTTCGAAAAAAAAAAGTTTTTTTTTTGCATTGGTTCGGTAAACCGAACCGAAACCGACGGTTTTACCGGTTCGGTTTCGGTTCGGTTTGGCACCCCCAATTGGTGCGGTTCGGTTTCAATTTTAACCATCGGTTCGATTTTCGGTTTTGGATTTTTGGTTCGGTTTTGCACCGAACCGAACCGATGCTCACCCCTAGAATTAATCCTGGACCTTTATTTCTTTGCATCCAACGGCCAATTGAATATATGATTGCTGCGTTTTTTTAATATATAGATATGTAAAACTCTTATGGACTAAATTTTAGGTAACCGATATCTACTATAATTAAGGTAATTATATTCCTTTGAATTTGGGAAAGAGATCATGCATATCTATCATTGTAATTTAACCGACAATGATGGATTGGTTAGGTATTAATTATTCTTTGTTCCAATTATTTTCATTTTTATTTTTGTTTTATTTTTTTCATGAATTTTAATTTTCTTTTGTTTTTTTGGAAGATCTTAGTCTGATTTTTGTCACTCTTTGGTCTTTGCATCTTTCTTTTATTTATTTTTTTTATTTCACATAATTATTAATTGTGCTTTTTTTTTTCTTTCACCATAAAATTTTCAACACTAGTTCAAAAACAAGCAATTGCAAAAATATTAATTTTTGTTTTTATGGATGACATTTCATTAATTTTATTTCTTTGTTAGATTAAATAATGGGCAATTACGAAATTATTTCATATTTTGTAACATATTCAGTAGATTGTTCATATTATTTGCACAACTTGAAAGTTTATTCAGTTTAATATATTAAATTATTCAGATTGTTCATATTATTCACACAACTTGAAAGTTTATTCAGTTTAATATGTTAAATTATTCAGATTAGTTAAATGTTCATTCAACAGAGTTTGTATTTTATATTTTGCAACATATTCAGTACATTTTTCACTTTATTCGCAAACATTGAAAGTTTATTCACTAAAATTATACTGAATAATATTAAAAATTAATCGAATACCACTTTATTATTAATCGAATACGTTCTGAATAAATATTATTCAGTACTGAATATCACACAATAAGTTCTGAATAACTATTATTCAGTTATGAACAAGTGAGCAAAAGTAATCGAATATCTACTTCAATACTATGAATAGTTGTTCAACTCATTCTGAAGCCACAAATTCTGTTTGCATATCCCTTTCTCGGACGAGCACCCATCCCACCTCGACAACTTTCACTAAACCAGCCATCTTGTCTTGCTCATGGAATCAAACTCTTCCCTACACCAAATGCAGCCTAATCAATAAATCACAAATTAAAAAAAATACATAATTCAACTTCAAAAAATACAAAATTAATAAACTTGTACGAAACAAAGCACATCCAAAAGATCACAGAAGAAACCCAATTCGAAACAAGACATTCAAACATCACCCGAAGAAACTGATCAGATTCTAGAACAAGAGTAAATTCTCAAATCTAACATTGAAAAGATTCAAGAACAAGAGTCAATTTTTAATCGACAAAGCTCGGAGCAATCGAATTCAAACAAATAAAGGGGGAAACAAAGGAGCCCATCAGTAAAAACAAACAAACAGAAAAGAAAAGGAAAAAAGTAGCTTACTTGAGGGAGAATGTCTGCAATTGGGATGAGCATGAGAAAGAAAGTGATTTGGAAGTCAGGGGAACATTTGCAAGAGATTTAGGCAGGGGTTGGTTCCATGTTAGGGATGGCAATTGGGTACGACGGGTACGGATAGTGACTATCCATACCCATACACACGAACTAAATGGATAGTGGTTGCTACCCACGAAACTATCCATGAATATCAAATGGTATCCAAACCCGCTACCCGCGGATACCCGCTACCCGTCGGGTATCCGCGAAACCCGCTATCCGACGGGTATCCGTCACCCACTATCCGACGGATACCTGCTATCCGCCGGATACCCACTATCCGCTGGATACCTACGAAATAGAATTTAAATATAAATTTACAACAAATTTAATAGAAAAAAAATCAACACAAATAGCATAGTTCAAATCCACAAAGAACAATGTTTAAATTCAAATTCACAAAGAACAATGTTCAAATTCATCAATTAAAATATAAAATCCAACAAAGAACAATGTCTATAATTGCTCGACAGTAGAAATAGAACCCTCTTCATTGAACTCTTCTTCTTCATCTTCAAGACAAGTCCAAAAGCTTCCATTCTTTTCTTGACCTATGAAATAAGCAATTATTTACATTAGATATATGAAATAAAAGATTAATTATAATTATAAATTTACATACCTTCAAGTTGATTTCGTAGCCAATTTTGAATACACATTAATGCTTCTAATAGCTTTGGTTTGAGACGACTGCGATGCTCACTTAGAACCTTCCCACTAGTGCTAAAAGCTTATTCGGAAGCCACTGTGGTGATTGGGACAGCAAAGATCTCACGAGCTATGAGACGAAGTGTGGATAATGTGTTCCAGTCACCTTCCACCAATTTTATTCAAAGCCCATATTTTATAGATTTTTTTGTGGATATTTGACGGGTAATTGACGGGTATTTTTCGCGGGTAAACGGGTTTCGCGGGTATGCATGGATAGTAAGTATCCAAATTCATACCCACGAACTAAATGGATAGTGAATTGCACCCATGAAACTATCCGTGGATATCAAATGGTATCCAAATCCACCCTAATGGGTTCGAGTTTTTGCGGATATCCGCTACCCGCGGGTAGATTGCCATCCCTATTCCCAATTCTGGATGTGGGCTGAATAGAACAAATCAAACACTAAATCCTAACAAGAACAACTTACCCGATATTCAGTAAGTGCCGCCAGCCAAATCCAAGCGTCGTTGTTGTAGTTGGAGAGGAATCGCCGCTTTTGTAGTTGGAGACTAAACGCCGTAGGGTTTCAGACGTGTGTTGGTGGTGCTTGGTCAAATTCGTGGGGGTAGGAGTAAATTCCTTAATTATCGTCGTTCATTTAGGAATGACAGTTCAGTGAATAGACAAAATGACATATATACCCCTCAACGAATTCTTCATAATATATTTGATTTATTCAGATTGTATGGTTTAGAGCATCTCCAATGCAAGTGTCTTAGAGGGGTGTCTTAGATGGTGGTCCCCACCTAAGACACACCCCTCTCCAATGCATTGGTGCTTATAGGGTGTCTTAGATTTCCATTTCCACAAAATTCATATTTCTATGCTTTTATTTTTAAATTTCAAATTTCATTAAAAATAAAATTAAACATTACAATAATTAAAACAAAATTAAAAACATAATTAAAATACGATAATAAAATTAAAAATAACAATAATTTCCTAATTTAAATAAGCCCTCGACGCTTGAGCACTTTTTGGACTAGGTGGTTGTGCAACGCCAATTGTGCCTCCGTCATACCCGTCGTGTCCTTGTTCAAGAGCTTCATATCCATCTCCTCTCGTTTCATCTCGGCTTGCATTTTTTTGACCTCGGCGATTTCTCCCGTTTCGAGAGCATGCTCATTCATGCTTTCGGCCACCTTCTCGAGGGCGTCGGAGAACGTTGATTCTCCTCCCGAAGACCCTTCTCCCTTCTTCGCCTTGCCCTTGTCTCGCTTTGCCACTTTTTGGCCTTGGGGCCTCGCCGTGACACTCGGCTCCGAAAAAGTGGTGGTTGCTCCACCATCGGAGCCCTTCGACTTCTTTGCGGAGTGGACATCCCCGGCTTGCGACATGAATCTTTCACATTCGCAAAGCACTTTCCAAGTTTTGATGTAGGAGAATTGCTTCTTGAAATTCGCCTCGAACATCGTCCGGGCTTCTTGGGTGATTTGATCGTCGCTCATACCACTCCCCCAATTCTCCTTGCAAGTGTTGTAGAACCCCTCGAAGAATTTCATCTCCTTTTGGACACGGGCGAAGTGGGACTTGAGATGTTCCGCCTTTCGCGGCGGCGCTCCCGACTCATTGTGCGCGTTGAACTTCTCCGCGATTGCTCCCCAATATTGGAGCAACCTTTGGGAGGTCCCCAAAATAGGATTGTGGGTTGCCTCCGCCCACAAGATTGCCACGAGCCCGGACTCCTCGCTAGAACATGCAGCGCGGGTGCCCTTGGCTTTCGGCCTCGCCGCCTCCGGCACTTCTTGGACGTTGGCGTTCGCCGCCGGCGTGGGAAGATTTCCCGTAGCCAAGACATTGGAGGCTTGCGAAAATGGAGCAAATCCCATCATTGGAAGCCTCGAACCGCCTTGTTGCTCGAGGTATTCATCGAATTCGCGATCCATTACAAGCAAAATGTAGAAGAGAGAATTGTTGTTGGGATTAAAAAAAATTTAAAGAGAGAATTGTAGTTGAGAAAGTGGTGAATTTGATATTGTGGAAGAGTGGTATTTATAGAAGGGAAAAATAGAAAAAAAAAACAAAAAACATAAAATAGCCGTTTAAAACAGCAACGGTCGATTTAAAAAAAAATTGCAACGGCTATTTCAAATTAAAAACATGAATTTCGATTTTTTTTTAAATGAGGTGCGTCCTCCGGACGCGCCAACCATTTTTGCCCTTCGTCCCGTGTCTTAACTAAGACACCGCCTCGCATCAGGGCGGGTCTCCAACGCTGCTCGCCTCCCAGCGCCCCGGATCGACACTCCACTCGCACCGGCGAGTGGAGATGCTCTTAGATTAATTCTTTAATCTTTACACTAAGGCGATTCTCTATAGATCCACATCCTATATATAGTGAGATCCTTATTTTTTGTAAGACACTGAGACCTTTATTTTTCAATGAATAAGATATATATAATGATGAACAATGCAGTATATTCATCAGTATATACTGATGAATAACGAAATTTAAAATATTTTGCTCCCTCCAGGATTCGAACCTTGAGAAAAAAATTCATCCTCTAGGTACAATATCAGCCATCAGATCGCTAAAATAAACGCACAAAATCGTGTCTAAGATCTCACTAAAAATAGGGGGTCTCATTGGAGCGCTCCCCTATATATACATATACATATATATATATATATATATATATATATATATATATATAGGTAGAGCTGGCAAATCGGGCGGGCCGGGCCGGGCCGGGTCGGCCCTGCCCACCGGGCTTTTGAGATTTATCGGGCCGGGTCGGCCCGGCCCGAAATCGATCGGGCTGCCAATTTTCAGGCCCAGCCCAGCCTAGACCGGGCCACCGGGCGGTCGGGCCAAACCCGCCAATGATTGTTTTTTCAATAAATCCTATTTTTCTTTACAAAAAATTAAATAAACTAAAATAAATCCAAATAATAATTATAGACAAAATAGAAATATAAAATACTACCAGTCTAATACAATCGGCAATTCAAATAGTCCGAGAAATAAATGAAAACTAAAAAATAAAACTCCAAGTCCAAACAACAAAATATTCAAATAATACTCCAAGTCTAAACAACAACTCCAAGTCCTAATTAGAAAAAAGAAGAATCATCGTCAACCAATAAATTCAACATCTACAACATTCGAATCTTCTTTGGATGTAGTTGTTTCTTTATCTTCTTTCTCATCTGTATTACAAGATAGAAAAAAGAGGAATGCAATCATTAATAACTTAGTGAAAAACTACAAGTAAAATAATAGAAATGTTGAATATCATTACCATGATCATCACCAACTGAAACATCAAAGCCGTGCAACCAATTCCGAGTACAAATGAGTGCTTGTACATTTTCGGGAATCAAACAATTCCTATACTTGTGCAAGATGCGACCACCAATGCTAAATGTTGATTCAGAAGCAACAGTTGTGATTGGAATACTTAAGATGTCAGCAACCATCATTGCAAGTGTAGAAAATCGTTGAGCACTTAGTTGCCAATATTCAACGACATCTAAAACAGTCTTATCTTCCAAATACAAATCAAGCTCAGATTCATTAGTAGAAGCCGATTGTTGAAGAAACTCTTTATCATACTCCTAAAAAGAAATAAATACATAAAAAAATAACAACAAAATTAACTATGAAATATATAATAAAAATAAAACAAGTAGACTTACATCTACATCAGGAGCGACATCGATAGATGATGAAGTTGTGATTGGAGTCATACGTGAGTTTGAGGCTCCAACTCTTTCATATTCAGCAAAAAGCTTATACAATGAGTCATTCACAACTTTTAACTTTGCTTCATAGTCATTGGGGTAAAGCTTTTTGTACACATAGAGCAAGAATGCCAACTTCCTCTTTGGATCAAGAACACATCAAAGTGCAAGAGTAGTAGAGTATGACTCTCAATACTTATCAAACTTAACTTTCATCTTTCTCGCCATTTCCTTGACCACCTGATCATTAGAACTTAAAAAATCATTCAAGTTCATTTCTATTGTTGCAATTTGCTTGAAATACAAATTCGAGGTGGAATAGGATGATCCAGATATCAAGTTAGTGATAGTGTAAAATGGGAGTAATAATTTACTAATCTTTTCACCTCTTTCCCACTCTTCATCACTCGAGCAAATTTTGTAGTTGGGATCATTATAACTCAAAGCAGTGAATGCCTTACGATATTTGATTGCACTTTCAAGCATCAAATACGTCGAATTCCATCTAGTGCACACATCCAACCTCAAGAAACTTCCACCAACATCACTTAAGTGCACATCTTGCACACATTTTTGAAAATCCCTCAACCTCCCATCCGATCCCTTCACATATTTCACACTATTTCTAATTCTTTTCAAAGCTTCATCCACAACCTTTAAACCATCTTGAACAATTAAGTTCAAAATATGAGCACAACACCTCACATGAAAGAACTCACCTCGACATAATAAGACATCTTTCAAATTCAATTTATCTCTTAAAATTCTCACCATACTATCACAAAAACTTGCATTATCCAAAGTGAGTGAAAAAAATCTTTGATTCTATCCCCCAATCTTTAAGCACACCAAGAAGTTTAGAAGACAATTCAAGCCCAGAATGTGATGCATCAAGTTTACAAAATGAAACTAATTTGTTATGCAACTTCCATTTTGAATCCATGAAATGTGCAGTCACAGTCATATATGAGTGTGTAGTCACAACAGTCCAACAATCAGATGTCAAGCAAATGCGTCCATGATGAGAAGCTAATAAACTTTTTAACTTTTGCTTTTCAAATTGATACAGTAGCAAACAATCACTTTTGGCTGTGTTTCTACAGATAGGCTTGAAATCAGGATTGATAATCTTATTCACCTCATTAATCCCTTCATATTAGCATAATTAAACGGAAGATCATGCTTAATAATAGCTTTAGCCAATCCATCTCGATATGTCTTACTATCAAATTTTCATTTCTTCAATAATGAGGCTTGTTTGTCCAACAAAGCACTCACATCATGAAATTAGGGGGTTTTAAAACATTTTTCTGCATGGCGTCTTAGATGAGTAGTTCCAGACTCAACCTTACAAGTGAATAGTTTTTGGCAGTGTTTGCATCTACATTTTTCCACTCCATTTACTTTGCCAACCTTATCAAAGAAGTTCCACACTTCAGACTTAGACCTTTTACACTCCTTATCAACAGCAGAATCATCCTCCCTAACACTTTTACCTTTAGATTTATCAAGTGTACCTCGAGAGCTCATAGAAGTCGGAACATTAGCCGATTCCACCACTTGCACGTCATCATCCATAGCATCCGTGGTTTGAGTTAAATTTGTTCGTTGAAAAATTAAGCAATTTATTAGTTCACAAAAAATAAAGAAAATTCAGCAACCAAATTCTCAAACTAAATTAAGCAAGTCATTGTAAGGCACCGGCATAGAAGAACCCAAGAACATAATCACCTCACATGTTATTCTTTTACTAATTAAAAGAATAAAAGCCCCCAGTTATCCCTAGAAGATGAATGCAGCAATATTATATTAATACAATTCTTTCCAAGATCTTGGTACCATAGAGAAACTCATTACAGCAAGTCATTGTATATCGTTAGTATATTATAAAGGCATAGGCATTGCAGCAAGTCAGCAAGTTCTAATGTTTTTTTACAAGAAATAATTACAGCAAATTAAGAAACAAAATCTGTTTTTACAGCAAATAAATAATTTCTTCACAAATCAAGCAATCAAATAATTTTAGCAACAAAATCTATTTTACAGCAAATTAAGAAATCATTAAAGTCAATCATTTACACCAAGTCAGCAACTTAATCAATCAAACCATTTTGAGAAGAAAAAACCTACCTTTGTCACAAGAATTCGACATCACACACTGAAGGGTTGACTGTAGGCAGTTGTCGGCGATAGGCGGCGAGCAGCAGGCGGCGGCGGAAGGGTTGGCTGTAGGGTTTCTTTGTTTGAACTTTGAAGTTCAGACTTTGGACTTCCAATGAGAGGAGAGTCAGGAGAGTCGAAGGGTTGGCTGTAAGCGGCTGTCGCCGGCGGGCGGCGCACGACAGGCAGCAGGCGGCGGAAGGCTTGGCTGAATGTTTAGGGTAACTAGGGTTTCTTTGTTTGAAATGAAGTTTGAACAAGGAAATAAACTTTACGGGAAAGAAGTAATAAACTATTAAACTATAACTAAAATATCAAAAAAATTAAAAATAAAATAAATGAGTGGGCGGGCTTTTAGGCCCGAAAACCCTGGGCTTTTTAGCCCCAAAGTCCGGTCAACCCGACGGGCTGACTGGGCGGGCTTTTTAGGCCCGGGTTTTTCTGGGCCTATATTTTGTATAGCCCAGCCCAGCCCTAAACACGAGCGGGCCGGGCCGGCCCGTCGGGTCGGGTCGATTTTGCCAGCTCTATATATATATCAATAAATGTACTTAGTAATTTAATATAAATAGCTTTTATTAAGAAAGAAAAAAAAAAGAATCTAACAACCCTTGAAAGCACAGATAGAGCAAACTAAGAGTCGAGCCTCATCAAACCTCTTTAGAGAAAATCAAGTGGAAAATACTCCGAAGATAAAAAAGAGTATTCATCTAGTACAACGAAAACAATGAGAAAGAAGAAAAAAAAACAGGAACAAAAGCCAACTGAAACCAACACAACAAACATAATTAGCAAACGAACCACAATAATAAACTCGGTTCACACCAAATGAGCCTGACTTACTGATGTGCGTATTTTAGTTGTTCATAATCTTGGATTATTTTGTGATTTAGTGGAATTTAATATATACAATTAGGTGTATTTTGATGCAGGAATTGAAGAGTTTGATATCGAGGAAGTAGATTTGGAAAGAAGCAATTTTGATGGAATTTCTTAGAGAACTAGAAAGATGATCAAATTCATATTATTTTATTAAATCATTATTAGTGGGTTTGGATTTAATTTAATTATTTCTTGTCTCGGCCCATTAATGGATGATGGCTTTATTTTAGAGTTTGACCTTTTTTAATTAAAGGAGGCCTCATTCATTAGAATAAAAAAAGACGTGCAGTAGAGATTTCTTTCTTCGTCTTGGCGGCCGAAACTTGGGATGCAAGACAGAGGAGTTTCTACATCATAGGAGTATTTCTTTCATTAATTTCTTTTTCATAGTTGATACTTGTGAGTTGTGATTTTGGTTTCGAAATTGAGGATTGATTAATTGAAGTTTCTGGTAACAAGTTTTATTTAATTCAATTCTTTAGATTTTATATTTATGTTTTCTTTCTTTAATTTTATTGTGTTTAATTTCAATGGTATGAGTAGCTTAATTCTTAATTCGACGAGAATAATGAAATATTGATTTAATATCTGTGAGACCTAATTGAACATATAATTGATTCCTGTTGATTCCGATTTATTCCTTGTGTTTAACGACAATTCTGATTATATTTAAGTCTGGCCAACTTAGGTTTAATTGGATTAAAGTCAATTGGTTCCTGTAATCCGTAATTATTGGAATATGGTTGATTAGTGACAAACATGGTTTTCGTACCTCAATATCGCATGAATTGTTGTCATTTTCCCCCATGAATTGATTGCTAATATGTGTTTGTATCCCAATTTTGAGTTTTGTTGAGTTTTAATTCCTTGGTGTAGTTTTGGAGTGATTTCAGGGAAAATCAAGAATTAATTGGAGGATTTTGAAGACATGAGATCGAAGTACGTCTCGAGAGGAATCCGTGAGCGCAAACAGCGACCAAATCCGAGTCCGGACGAGGGAGAACGGAGCAAAACGAGCAGACTGTGCAAAACGCCCAGTACCCCGCGGTCACCACCCGCGGCCGCGGGGTAAGACCGCGGGTCAGCTGTTCCCGACTCAGGAGACACCCGCGGTCACCAACCGCGGCCACGGGGCGGGACCGCGGGTCCCCTGAGCATCCCCCACGTTTGAAGGCCGCGGACGCGGGCCGTGACCGCGGGAAAAGGGCGGGGCTCCCCCAAATGGACCCCAAACGCGATTTTAGCCTCAAAACTCCATTTTTCTCTTCCTTTCCCCATTCATTCACCACACACACCCACTTCATCTTCCCCAACTCTCCAATCCCAAACCCTAGCCTCCATTCTCTACCATTTTTTCTCTCTTCCACACACAAAAACATCACCAAAATCAAATAAAGAAGGGGAAGACTTGGAAAGGAGCTCATCAAGACTACATGATTGAAGATCAAGATTATAGGATTTGTCTATGAATCTCTATCTCTCTATATCTTTATTTATGTTTTCTTATGACTTGAGATTTGCTTTTATTATGAATATGCTTGGCTAAAATCTCTTATCTTAGGGATTAGATTAGATGGATTTGTAATGGATTGATTTCTTTGTTCAATATATATTTTGATTGTGCTTATTGTTATCTTTTCAAGTCCTAGATTTATCTCTTGTATGATTGGTTGGCCACCTTTTGTGCATTTCTAATTTGTGATTTGAATCGGGAGAGGATAATTACAATAGATTAGGAGTTTGATACATATCATCTCAATAAACCGGGAGGTTGAGAGGTGGGTGAGGGCTTGTTGATCTTTTGTGCTCTTGGGAGTTATAGGTTAGAAATTGACCGGGGACGGCAATTATGACCCGTAATCTACTGTTTTAGTCGTCCGGGAGGGGGCTAAAACTAGTGGGGAGATCGCCCTAGATAAGTAGGCCATATCAAGATTTATATTGATTTAGATTGAAGTTCATTACGATCCATCGAAATCTAGTCCCTAGGATAACTTTCATTCGAGTCATTCCCCAATTTATTAACTAAGTTTATCTTGTTGTTATTTTATTTACTTGCTTTATTTAGCTTTGTTTTAGTTCTCATTATCTCTTCATCTTTGGTTTGTCTAAATAGATTGAAAACAACTTATTAATAATATTTAGAAGTTTGAATTCACCAATCCTTGTGGGATACGACCTTGCTTCCCTATATTGCAACTACACCGTATACTTGCGGTGTGGTGAAAATAATAGCGAACAAGTTTTTGGCGCCGTTGCCGGGGATTGGTTGAGTTTTTACTTTTGATATTGTGAAAAGTTGTTTTTATCTAATTTAGATATTGTTTTTATGTTTGTTTATTTATATGTTTATTTATTTTTGTTAGAGAAAATTGCTCCACAGCCGTAAAAGCGGCACCAAAAATGGATGATGGAAGGAATGAGTTGGTTGAGCAACTCCAACTACAATTGGCGTTGATGCAACTTAAGTTGCGTGTTTTGGAAGCCAAAAGAAATTGTAGGCAACCAATGATCCAAAAAGCCTTCCAACCAACACCTTCCTATGGTGAGTATTATGACATGGGGTGCAATGCCATGGAGTGGCAATCACCATTGGAGTATGAGGACCATTTCAATAGTTGGAATTATGAAAATTCTTATTCCACTCAAGAAGGCTTCCAAGGGGGAAATCGATACTATCAGGTGGAGAAATCGAATTCGAAAGACGATCTCCTACAATGCTTCTTAACTACACAAGCTTGGATAGAAAAAAGTCTAGCAAAATCGGAGGTTATGATAGATGAGCAAAGGAGGTCTTTGGCTACCACTATGGAAAATCAAAAGCGAATTGATGATTTGTGCGTGGCCATTAGCCTACGGAATGGAACCTTGTATGAGGAACCAATGCCGATGCTAAGTGAAGAGCCTCAAGAAGTTGAAGAAGAGTATAAAGAAGATGAGGATCAATTCTCCAAACCCCTTGAAGTTGAGAGCCCAACTTTTCCAACGCAACCTCTACAATTCCAAAAAGATGAAGATTTCACAAGCTTTAAAGAATGCAAAGTCAAAAATTTTGTCGATCCTTACCTCGACATGGGCGATTCTATGAATGCTTGCTTCTTTCACTTTTATTTATCTTCATCTTTTGATTTTCACTTTGATTTGTCTAATAAGGAATTGTTTGAGTGTGATGGTACTCTAGATGGTGAACGAGATTACCATGACGCCCAAGATGTCTCAAGAATTGCAAAGCCACCATATTTTTAGGTGGCAACAGATGGAGCATTCAAATTTGATGAGAAGTGGCCACCGCCTAAGCCTCCACCTCGCTTGTGAGTACGAGACAAGTAACCATTTTATCCTTCATCCAAACTTATTTCTCCTTTGTGTGAAATAAGTTTGGGGGGAGGGTGAAGATGGGTTACTTATCTCGTTTATTCCGTTGTTTATTTATTTAGTTAGTTTAGTTTTCGAATAATGAGATTTTGTCTATTTTCTTGAGCTTTTCCATGTCCCTTGAGTTTGAGCTTGATTGTTGAAAAACATGAGTTGGATGAAATGTGTGTTGGGCTTATGATATGAATTTTGTTTTTGGAAAAATTGTGTGTATCACTTGTGGATTATGCATGAAAAGTTTGAACTTGTGACAAGTGAGCTAAATGTTGTACCTCCAAGAACTTGAAAAAGAAAATGAGCTTGTGAGAATTGAGCCTTTGATTGTCATACATTTACAATCTCATTTTGTTCTTGAGTGTAAATCATTTGAGCATGTGTGTTGATCTCTAGAACTTGCCATGAGTCCTCTCTTGAAAATAAAAGTAGATGTGTTGTTAATATTGAAGTGATTTAAGGCCATCCTTGTTAGCCACTTGACTTAAATTGTGTCCAAATTCTCATATGATCCTAGTTTACCCCTTTTGTGCCTTGTAGCCTTTCTTTGAATGAACCAATGATAAAGGGGTAGAACTTAGAGTGTTAGTGGTTGCTTTGATGAAGAAAAAAGTTTGGGAAATGATTGAAATTGCTTATCAAGCTTTGATTGTGTGAAAATCACTAATCCCCTATGAGCTCAAAAAGAAAAAGAAATGAAAATGAATGTGAATAAAAGAGCATAAAGGGGAGTGATTTGCCTTTTGAATCATAGCCATGATAGATATCACTAAGGATGAAAAGATGAAATGTAGGGATTTTGGTTTTTGATTGATAAGAGAAATGGTGAAGTTGATTTGTTCATTGTGATTGATGGATTGTGGGATGAGTCACTTTGCCTAAAAAACTACTCACCTTACCAAAGAGCCCTCATTACAACCCAATGAAAGCCCTTTTTGATCTCTATTTATAACACATTGAAGCATAGAGAGTTAGGACAAATGGCAAGCCTATGGTAGATTGCATGCATTGTTTCGAATTGAGTGTAAACACGTCCATTCTAAACACTTGAGAGTCGAGTGCATCATTGAAACATTCACCTTGTGAGGATTCAAGCTTGGAGGCTATAATGTTGAACTTACTATCACTTGTGACTTCTTGAAATGCATATCTACTTGTGATACACTAGTGAAATATTTTGAAAAAATTGAAGCCCTTGAAATGACACCAATTCATTCTCACATGTTTGTTATCTTTTATTTCTCTTCTCTTTGTTGTTTGGGGACAAACAACGCTTTAAGTTTGGGGGGGTTGACAAACATGGTTTTCGTACCTCAATATCGCATGAATTGTTGTCATTTTCCCCCATGAATTGATTGCTAATATGTGTTTGTATCCCAATTTTGAGTTTTGTTGAGTTTTAATTCCTTGGTGTAGTTTTGGAGTGATTTCAGGGAAAATCAAGAATTAATTGGAGGATTTTGAAGACATGAGATCGAAGTACGTCTCGAGAGGAATCCGTGAGCGCAAACGGCGACCAAATCCGAGTCTGGGCGGGCTTTTTAGGCCCGGGTTTTTCTGGGCCTATATTTTGTATAGCCCAGCCCAGCCCTAAACATGAGCGGGCCGGGCCGGCCCGTCGGGTCGGGTCGATTTTGCCAGCTCTATATATATATATCAATAAATGTACTTAGTAATTTAATATAAATAGCTTTTATTAAGAAAGAAAAAAAAAAGAATCTAACAACCCTTGAAAGCACAGATAGAGCAAACTAAGAGTCGAGCCTCATCAAACCTCTTTAGAGAAAATCAAGTGGAAAATACTCCGAAGACAAAAAAGAGTATTCATCTAGTACAACGAAAACAATGAGAAAGAAGAAAAAAAAACAGGAACAAAAGCCAACTGAAACCAACACAACAAACATAATTAGCAAACGAACCACAATAATAAACTCGGTTCACACCAAATGAGCCTGACTTACTGATGTGCGTATTTTAGTTGTTCATAATCTTGGATTATTTTGTGATTTAGTGGAATTTAATATATACAATTAGGTGTATTTTGATGCAGGAATTGAAGAGTTTGATATCGAGGAAGTAGATTTGGAAAGAAGCAATTTTGATGGAATTTCTTAGAGAACTAGAAAGATGATCAAATTCATATTATTTTATTAAATCATTATTAGTGGGTTTGGATTTAATTTAATTATTTCTTGTCTCGGCCCATTAATGGATGATGGCTTTATTTTAGAGTTTGACCTTTTTTAATTAAAGGAGGCCTCATTCATTAGAATAAAAAAAGACGTGCAGTAGAGATTTCTTTCTTCGTCTTGGCGGCCGAAACTTGGGATGCAAGACAGAGGAGTTTCTACATCATAGGAGTATTTCTTTCATTAATTTCTTTTTCATAGTTGATACTTGTGAGTTGTGATTTTGGTTTCGAAATTGAGGATTGATTAATTGAAGTTTCTGGTAACAAGTTTTATTTAATTCAATTCTTTAGATTTTATATTTATGTTTTCTTTCTTTAATTTTATTGTGTTTAATTTCAATGGTATGAGTAGCTTAATTCTTAATTCGACGAGAATAATGAAATATTGATTTAATATCTGTGAGACCTAATTGAACATATAATTGATTCCTGTTGATTCCGATTTATTCCTTGTGTTTAACGACAATTCTGATTATATTTAAGTCTGGCCAACTTAGGTTTAATTGGATTAAAGTCAATTGGTTCCTGTAATCCGTAATTATTGGAATATGGTTGATTAGTGACAAACATGGTTTTCGTACCTCAATATCGCATGAATTGTTGTCATTTTCCCCCATGAATTGATTGCTAATATGTGTTTGTATCCCAATTTTGAGTTTTGTTGAGTTTTAATTCCTTTGTGTAGTTTTGGAGTGATTTCAGGGAAAATCAAGAATTAATTGGAGGATTTTGAAGACATGAGATCGAAGTACGTCTCGAGAGGAATCCGTGAGCGCAAACGGCGACCAATTAGTGATAAAGCTACCATGTTCGTAGTAGAAATAAATTGGTGGATTAATTATTACTAGTGTATCTAGGATAATTGGTCTAAATTGGATTTCTTCCTCTTAATGCTATTAGAATATTAAATCTAGGTCTGACGTCTCCAACTAGGTTATATTTTAATAAGGAAAATAGACAGGTCTGACGGCTCTAGCTGTTTATCGACACAATAAATAGGAATTGGGGTACGTTCGTTGCGTTCACAGTATCCTATAACTGGTTGGTTGATAGGGATTAATTTATCTTAATTTGCGTATCAGAGAATTGGATTAGTGTGGATTTATTCGAGCCGAGTTACTTTTCATTGATTATTTTCTAGTGTTATTTTATTTGATTTTATTTGCTTTCTTAGTTGATTAATATTATTTCTCTCAAATTTAAGGCGTGGTGGCTACATCGATTTTAGATCTTTAGAAAATTGAATGATTTTACCTGTTCTCTGTGGTTTGATCCTGCTTGCTACTATACTAAATTAATTCTTGATAGAATTACAAGAATTATTTGGTGGAATAAGACGACCACCACTTACCAAGTCCCAATCCCCTGCGCACCAGAAGATTGTAAAAAAGATGAGGCAACCACCCCAACCTAAGCCTTTGGCAGCTAGAAAAAAGAAAAGCAAGCACAGTAAGTAGGAAAAGAGTGAAAGCTAGAAGACAGAAGAAACAAGGCAATGTTCAGATCCGACATAACCCAAACAACCACACTGCAACCCGAAAACCTTCCATTCACAGAATCAACAAGAAGAAAGACGCCAACAAGGGTGAACCAGAGAATGCCCTCAAGGTGTTCATAGAAAAAACTCACAAGAGCCCAGGTAAAATAGAACTCCGCAAAAACATAAGGGCATATCCTATGTGGCCCAACGAGATTGGAACCAAGTCTTAGCGCACCAAAGACTTGAGAAAATTCCAACTTGTCACCCGAACACAAACGCCACCGAACAAATAAATCACCGTGAAAAGCACACCCAAACTATGAACTAAAATTGACGCATCATATCTCGTGTAAAAGAAATCGCACAAGTTACCATAGATACTATGATAAAGTGCCGCAACGCTTCTGATATCAGATTTCCCAACCCTCATAATACCTTGACAGCAATGGATCCCAATGACACCAATTATTTGATAAAGCGTCAGAATAACCGAGCCGGCACCAAAGACGATAGAGACGCCAAAAACATTAACTCCAATCACATATAAAACCATCCAATGCACTCGTAGCACTGTGATAAAAAATGAAGGACCAAGAAATCCTAACAATCACTGAAAGATAACGAATTATAAGCCTCTAGTGCCTAAGAACACCATGTTTGAGCGTGTATTTCCATACAAGCTTATCGTTGTCGAATATAGCTATGTGTTGAAACATCACGTTGAACATCCGCATTAATAATCGGAATACTTAAGGCCACCATCCTCTAGGCGTGTTTGGATTGGCCATAATATCAGTCGATGCATAACCTTCTCTAAAGACATGTGACACCATAAGCTCAATATCCTTAAGAAAATGGATGACACATTGCCAAGTTGCCGCTAAGCACCAAGGCACCATTAAAGAGCGAGACTCCAGGAAATACACCACATAAGTAGAGTCCACCGCAATCCAGAGTTTAAACAAACCATGAGCATGCGCAATCTCAATAGCAGTAATAACACCTAATAAATTCACTTCAAAAGCAAACCACAAACCCCATTGACATGAAAACAACCTCACACTCAACTACGATAGTCACGAAAAACCTCTCTTGTAGGAATACGACCTGGAGAGCCAACAATAGATCCATCTGTATTGGCTTTGATCCAGTCCAAGCAGGTTTTGTGCATGTGAATTAGAGGTTCACGAGCCTAAAAAATTTTAAACCTGAACCGGCCCACTCCTAATCCGATTCTAATCCCGATTCGATCCGGAGCCGTGGTCAGCAGTTTCAAAACTATTGACCAAGAATAAGTTCTCGAGTTAGCCCGATAGGTAGGTTCAGTTTGGACAGCACTACTTCCAAGTAAAATTTATTAAACTGTCATCACTCAGCACACTACCTCGTCAGTTGACCGCTTCAGCTGACCATATAAACTCATTAGGACACTTTTATCAGCTGGACCCAATCGGTCGATCTGCATTAAACTGACTAATCAACAAGCTGATTAGTTAAAGAATTTGGTATACAACGAGAGTAGTTTAACCATCATTTTCCACATAAAGATCAGTTATATGTCCAACTGATAAGCACTTCAGTTGTTAGTAGTTAGCTAATTGATACCACTCTTAACAAGACTTCTTACTTGAAAGTCAGCTCACACAGAGTGTGCTTGATCTATTCACCTGAAAGCTAACATTTTTAGTTAGCTGGTCAGTCACAAAGTGATGTATTTTACCTCGAGTCATAGCAAAGATATGTGTGTCATAGAAAGCCATTTTTTTGTAATCTTTTGGAAGTCAGTATATTTTTTCTTGAGACCTAAGGGAAATAGAGATTATATTAATTTATTGTCATAAACTATTCGAGATAGTGTATGTGATCATACGTAGTGATCTTTCATCAAGATTAAATCAAATTGGTAATTTGATTAATAGGTTAGTTGCACGAGTTTAATTGAGTCATTACATTCTCTAGGATCAGTCGTTTATCTCGTAATTGTATTTAAGGGATTTTTTTTTTTACAAATTTGTTCATATTGTAATTTTATAATTGTTCGGCTAGTGATAGTTATTCTCAACTAGAGTTTCGTTTGGACAATAGTTAGGTTTCTGTGTTATATTACTTGTTGTGTTTTCATAATCTCAGTCATTATAGATACAATATTATGCTTGCTAGCTGACTACGATAGTACCATTTATGTGCGATATTTTTTTGCTATGGTTTTAGTGATCAACTTTTTGGCGCCGTTATTGGGAACTATTTAGATTATTCAATGATAATATTCATTTTACTGAATTATTGTTTCATAATTTTTTATTTTTTGTTTGTTTTTTAACTTTTGAAATTTTATTCCAAAGAGGTGCGTGATTACAATATTCAAAGGGAAAGAAGACATTTTGCTTCTAAACTTTGTGATTAAAAGATTGCAAAAACAAGTAAGGTTCAAAAGAAAAGAGCAAGTCATGGCCATCACCCAACAATAGTTGGCTACTATGACAAAAAAAAATGGCAATGGTGGAACACAATATAGAAGAGTTGGTAGGCTTATGTATACTGAAAAGCATGCATGCTTTATAGCTGCTAATATATATACTTGTACTAACCTTATTTCTTATTAATGAGAATAAACATTTTGTCACATAAATTGCATTATATTTATTTGTTAATTATACTACAACAATGTCCGCATTCTATATAATTAAAGATCATGTGGTGATCGAAAATCACAGAAGATCATATGAACAATTTGTTATATAATAAACTAAATTCACACAGTCTAAATTAAAAGATTTGGGCAACTATTGGTAATGACCGAAGTATCTAAGTTGTGAAATTAGCTTATCTTGGCTAATTATAGATACTTATGCGGTAGCATTTCATTTCGATTGATGTTTCATTCGATTTCTTCTTCGTTTCTTCTTTGATTTTGGAGAGGACGGCGATTTGGGCGAAGACGGCGGTGATTCCGGCGTTACTGATGTCAATGGCGATGAGGCCAAGAACGAGGACGTTGTTGATGAAACGGCGTGAAGAAGATGAAATCGATTAGGACAATAGTGTATTTTTATTTCCTTATCTAGATTTTTGTTTTATCATGAGAAAGGTATCCGACAATAGGAGCTAGATGTGTTGTATTTGTATGGAGAGATCAGTGAAATTAGATCGGGCCTTGTGTTATCTCGGGCTTCTTACCAAACAAATAGTAGAGCCCACATATATTTGCTATCTTGGCTTATCAGCCCTACCAAATGCAGCCTTAGGTTTCCTATTTATGATTGTAATTAGATTTTTAATTTGTGGATAGATAATTGTTTAACGATTTTAATTTAATAAATGTAATGGGCCACGCCTAATTATTGATTGTAAATAAGTGTAAGTTATAATGGTAAAATTGTATTTTTTTTTTTATTTTGTTTAAAAATAGAAAAAACATATATTTGGAGGACAAATTGAAAAGGAAATAAAGACTTAAATTTGAGGAACAAATGGAATATAAAATTTATAAATATTTTACCTAAAGAAGATTGTCACACTATTTAAAATTCGCGAAAAAAAATCAAAATTTGAATTCAAACACAATCAAAAGTCAATATAATTACATTCCAAAAAAAAAAAAGCTAATATTTTTATTACATTTATACCACCAACATAATTACAAAATACTTTGAATTTGAATCTCGACCGATCATAATAATAAAATTATCTCAAACAATGTTTTTATAATTCCATTTCATGTTAATGGCACCCCAATAGCTGACGTCCATATATCTATATGTGTATATTATAAACTGAACGTTTTAATCTAGTGGCTCAAAGGTCATGCTCACTTATTCTTAAAGATACATTTCAATTATTCTTAAAGATACATTTCAAATTATTGAACATGCATATATGATATATCTTCCTATAAAAGAATTTTACAAGCTCACTTGTATACTACGTCTTGCGTTCTAATAAGAAAACATTTCCTTTATGAAATAGTACTATTTCCTACACATCTACTGTTCCTTTCACTTTTTCCAAAATCCCCACGTATAAAAATTTCAGAAAAATGTTTCAGTTGAAAATTTTCTATAAAAAAACAAATTCTAAGTAAAAACATAAGGGAAAAAAAAAGCAACTGATCTCCAAATAGGCAAATAGTCTAAATTTGAACAATAATCAAATAAATTACTCACTTCATTCCACCTTTTAATATTCATATTTTCTTTTTTGACTGTCTCACGATTTAATATCTAATTTTTATTTTTGGTAAAAATAGGTGGGACTCTTATTCCACATTTCCACTCAAAGACCCAACCATTTTATTAAAATTCATGTGACTCTCAAATTGATACTAAAAGCTGGGTCCATCATAAGTGAGACCCTTTTTTTGGACATGAGAATTAAGAAAGATGTATTTTGTGTGTATGTGAAAATGTATTTAAAGGATACAACTTTTATCCAAAAATGAAAGAGCCTCACTTTAGGTGGGACACCCAAAAAGGAAAGAGTATCACTCATGGTGGGACGGATGGAGTACTATCATTTACCCAATTATATATTTCTAAAAAAATACACTAAATATTAAATAATCTTTTGAGCAATTAAAAGATTAAAAAATAACTTTAAAAAGTAAATCTTTTTCGTACACCGCAAAACACCCAATCAAAACCCTCGGGCCCAAGAATGGATGGGACCCCCTTCAGTTCTATTTGGAATTTGAAATCTCTCCCTCTCCACCAAAGAGACGTTACAATCTTTTTTAACCTTTTCTGAAAACTTAATTCCATTTCTTTTCCACAAAAACCATTTTTCGAGAACTAAAAAACCGAAACTTTACACACCAATCAAACGTATAAATAATAATTTTGTCTTTACTTTTTCTTTAAAATCACTCCAAAAATCCAATTTTTCCCACTGTCTCATTTATTACAGCTTCAGCGTGTTGTACCATTCAAAAACACACCTCACTTCTTCACTGCTTATTATTATCTGACAGGATTTCAATCCGAGGCTCCCAACATTTCAACCTTTTTTCTTGCTGCAATTTGTACATTTACTTGATACAGAAACGGTTTTGGCTCATAAAAATTGCATCTTTGTAAAGAGGGTAGCTCGAACGATCCTCGTTGCAACTTGGCTGTGTGAGTTCTCATGATTTATAACGGTGTTTTAATGCTCTTACGTTTAGATTACGAAAGTGGTCCTTGTCTTTTTTGGGTCACTATAATCTGTATAAAAAAAATTGAGAGTTTTAAATAATGTGTGTGTGTGTGTGTGTGTTTGTAGTTTCGGTAAGTTGTTATATGGCGAACGGGATAGTCATGGTGATCGTGTACGTGATTTTTGTTATTTTTTCTTTTCACAAAGAAATGATGATGAAATAGAACGGATAAATTGTGATTTCTGTTTATATATATATATATAGAATTCTTGAAAAACTGCATGAGAGGGAATTCTGCTGGTTTTTTTTTTTTTGGATGCAGTGAGCTGAACTATAATTACAATGATAAAATGTTGGATTTTCAGACGCTGTATTTCTTTCCTTGTTTATATTTCTTTTTCAAGAATTGTAATTATATGGGAATTGTAAACTTGTAGATTATTACAGATTTTAAGAACAGAAATCGTTGGTTTGAAATAATCTTTTTGGTGTCGAAGCTTTTATGCACATCAGGGTTATGTAGTTAACGTGCATTTTTATTTTTATTTATTTATTTGTGCTAACGCATATATTATTATGCAGCATCTTGTGCTGAATTCTGATTTACATACATGAATATGGTGTTCATGTATAAATAGGTCTAAAGAAGAGGCTGGTTGTCTTGAGAGAATGAATACAATTGCGGTGTGTTTTTGCAATTGCAGAGGTAAATTTTGGTATGTAGATGGGAGTATATGTTGATGGAAAATGGTTTTCATGCCGGTGTGGTTTGTTGCAGTGTGATATGTAATGAGAAAATTTAGTGCTACTACAGAATTTGCTTCCATTGTTAATGTTTAGAGTTGGCTGTTTATTTTAGCAATTGCAGAGGTTAATTTTAGTAGGTAGATGGGAGTATAAATTGATGAAGAAAAATGGCTTTCATGACGGTAAAATCATTTCATGGCTTGTGGCAGTATGATATATAATGAGAATATTGAGTGCCACTAGAGAGATTTGCTTCCATTGTTAATATTCAGAGTTGCACTAGAAGCCTTGAAACTTTGTACTCCTCGTGTTGCACCCTTTTATTTGTGTGAGGTTTCGTATACGAGCTTTTGATATGAAATGGCATGATCTACTATTGCAGATACAGAATATGATGTTCTATCTTGTCCTTTAAGTTGCAACATTTGAATGTGTTTTGGCATCGAATTGCAAAGATGGGAATCGAGAAGCAAAGCTCCAAGAGTGGAAATTATGTTGGTGGCTTCCTCCAACTATTTGATTGGAATGCAAAATCTCGAAAGAAGTTGTTCTCAAGCAAGTCAGATTTTCCCGGTATAAAATTTTTTGGATGCTAAGATCAATAGCATCACAAATTTTTCTTCTTGTGTATGGCTAGAGTTGTTTTAAGTTTTTAATTGCTGTGTTAATTTGAAGCAAGCGTTTATCCCTCCCTTATCATTATGTAGAGAAATCCAAGCAGAAAAAGAGATGTGATGGAAACTTGCCAACGACACGCCTTCAAATGGTGAGGCTATTGATAACATTGAGCCTCTTCAGTTTCTGATAGCTTGTATAAATTGTGACATTTCTGTTTCTGCGTCTAGATGGACGAGGATGAGGTTGCAGCTCGACCAAGTATGAAAGGAAGTAGCGTTTATAGCTGTGCTTCATCTGTAACTGATGAGGACTCGTATGGAAGCAAGGGCCCCGGAGTTGTAGCACGACTCATGGGATTGGATCCCTTGCCAAAATCGAATGTGCTCGATCCCGAAACGCCATTTTCCTATACTCACTCTCTTCCTGGCTCGTATTACCAATCTCAGAATCTTGATTATCGTCAAGACCCTCAGATCATGCAGTCGAGCACCTTGCAGCAGCAGGCCTGTATCCAAGCTGATACAAAGCCTAAGCATCCGAAGGTGAAGCAAAGGCCAATTGAGAAGTTTCAGACCGAGGTTCTGCCACCACGATCAGCTAAATCGATCCCCATCACCCATCACAAACTACTATCTCCTATAAAAAGCAAGATTTCGATACCACCTAAGGATGCTGTTCACATCATGGAAGCAGCTGCTAGGATTCTTGATCCGGGGCCTAAGGTGAGTAAGAAACCTGTGCTACCTTTAGCTGGTTCGTCTCTGAGAGTGAAAGATTCGAAAGAGAAGGTCCAAGCAGCACAAAAGCCTTTCATAAAACCATCTGAAGCTTCTCAGAGGTCGAGAGGTGTCAAGCACGTTAGGGGAAGCTCCATGAATAAGAGCTCGAATAGTGGTTCCGTAGATGCAATGTCAGTTAGCAGTTTGCAAGATTCTGCTGAAGTTACTTCTGGTGTAAAGTGTAACAGAAAGTCCATTTCACTTGCACTGCAGGCTAAGGCCAATGTCCAGAAACGAGAGGCTCTGAGCTCGACTGGCAGCAAGGCGTGTGCCAGCCAGTCCGAGGCAAATGTGTTCGGTCCAAACATGTTCACGAGCCAATCGGGGACACGGAAAAATGCACTCAACAAGAAACCATCCACGCACAAAAATTCCACCGTGCTTCGACAGAATAATCAGAAGCAGAACTGCATTGTTGATAGAGGGAAGCTGCCTTTGAAGTCCAACTCACCAGGTGGGGGACGAGTTGGTGGAGATCAGTCTTCTGCAAGGCAACAGAACTCGAGTAAACCTTTAGGCACCTCCAAAGTAAGCTCTAGGAAGTCAAGCCTAGAGGTTAGAGACGACAAAAGCAATTCATCGTCTTGTAGCTCAGAAAGAGTCACTCGTAAAAAGAGATCCATTGAAGGGAAAGTTATGCAATCTACTGATATCATGGATACACGAATTAGTGGAGGATCGGATGTCATCTCTTTCACGTTCACTACTCCAATGAGGTCGACTGAGTTTCAAGAAAACAGCAAGGCCTTCCCAGTGGATTCTCCTAGTAAAAGGATGATGCTGAATTCAGATGGTATGGCTGCTTCAAAGTTCACTTTCTTGGGACATAACGTCAAAGGAGGCGATTCTTTAACCACGTTTCTAGAGCTGCAGCTTAAAGAATTGGCTCATAAGGTAGAATTCTCCCATCAGAAATCAACGCCAGTTTCTCTAAAGAGCTCAAGCATGCTAGGAGACCATAAAACGAGAAATGGAGATTATTCGTTTGATCCTTTAGGCCAGCCGAGGTCTAGTTTGCACACCCTTCGACACTTTGAGGTACATTGATTTCCATCTTGTTCTTTTAACTAAATGGTAGAGATACGCCATTCATGATGGGGAAAAAACAGCTGATATAGAACTTTTTCGTGCATTTCTCATTACCTAAATCTTTGAACACACGATGATTTGTAGAGATTCCTTGATTACTTTCTACATGCTAATCCAACGAGCTTCGTTTTAGGCCATTAGTGGACAGAAGAGCATATCAGAAGACACAACATTTCTCAATCACCGGCTTCCAAGTCCAGTTTCTGTTCTTGAACACTCTTTCTTCCCAGAGAGCTGCAATTCATCAGATAGTGCGGGCAGTAACCGTTGTACAGAAGGTACAACAATACACATCGCATTTTTCATTTGTAAACTGATTAGAGATTGATGAACTAACTGTTACTAATCACAGGTGGTAATAAGAGTCTATCCCTTCAATCTGAGGACTCACTCAGTAGGCATTCCACGAACACGTTCCTTTCGTGTGAAGTAGATTTTGACCTATCAGACTCAGCTTCTTCGACATCTGCTGGAACTGTAGCACAAAGGCGAGAGACCACCTTAACCTCATCCAAATATGGAAAGCCAAGCAGCTGGGAACTCGACTACGTGAACAAGATGCTATGTGGCATTGAGGTTATGTTTAAGGATTATGCAATGGGAAGGTGTAGTGAGATCATCAGCCCTCGTCTGTTTGATCAACTGGAAAGCTGCAAGAAGTACTTCAACAGCTGTGAGCTAGTCTCAAGCCCGAGCAGAAGGCTAGTGTTTGACTGTGTGACAGAATCCCTGGAGACGAGATGCAGAGGATACGCTGCAGGAGGGTATGAGTTGTGGGCTAAGGGTGTGAGCACGATGAATAGGAAGGAGAGACTAGCTGCAGATGTGTGTAGAGAGATTTCGAAATGGAGTGGCATGGGAGACTTCATGGTCGATGAGCTCGTGGAGAGCGACATGAGCTGCAGCACGTACGGGAAATGGCTCGACTACGACGTCGAAGTGTTCGAACTCGGGGTACAGATAGAGTCGCGCATTCTTAATTCTTTGATAGATGAAGTAGTTGCTGATATGTTGGTTCTTTAATAACTTTGAACACCAATCATCATATAGTGTGCTTCGTTTTTTGATTCGTCGTCTACGTCGTCCCCCTTAAGATGTTATACTACAGTTTTTCAGGTGTGTGTGTGTGTGTGTGAGAGAGAGAGAGAGAGCTTCTGTTTGTACCTACAGAAATAGTAATCAACAAGCTTTACGAGCCTTATTGAAATTGTGTGTGTGTGTGTGAGAGAGAGAGAGAGAGAGAGGCCTACAAAAACGAGATTTCAAATACCACCAACTCTCCATTGCAAGGAAAAATATCAGCAAAATCATACAAGAAATACAATTAGAAACAATAGTGATAATTACAGCAGGGCCATGTCATTAACAAAACGTGTCTAATTGCTCATGAAAATAGGAGCTCGATTTCGATCGAAAATTATATAGCAGCATCAGCTACCCACTATAATCCAGATAGTCGATATCCAAGCAATAGCTGATCTAGTTTACAAAATTCAGAAATGAATCTACACAAGTCATCATGCGGGAAGCAAATTTGTAAATGAACCTGTACAGCCTCTCATAATGTGCAGCTTCTCTGAATATCCCGATGTAACCACCCCACACGCTCAACGAAGATCGACCACATCAAACTTCAACTTGGCATTCATATAAACGTGGGAGCAATGCTCATAGATGGGGTTTCCATCCTCGGCCTCTTCATGAGGATGGAACCCACGCTGTTGGCAGTTTCGAATGACAGAGACACCACCAGGGTCGGAGAGATGGAATATGCCATGAGGGCTGCGATGGATGCATAAATAATACTAGATATTAGGACATCTATGGAATAATGTCTAGCACAAGTAACTACCAGATAATATAACTTTCAAAACAAACCAAAAAGGGACTTTTTAAATCGATTTGTTTAAAGTTGGAAGATATATACCTTTGTGTGTCTGTAGGAGCCATAACAATTGCAATTGCTTCCGGCAACATGACCTAGATACAAGTGAAAACAGATACATTGGCAAGGTAAGCAAGAAAATAAAGCAAAACAAATGAACTTTGGAAGGATATCAATCGATGCCAAAGGGGATCAGATCAACCACCACAAATACACATTTATATTACCTGATATGAATAATGAGTGTGAAGATCAACAGAAGACATAAAGCATGTTTGTGTTGGATGTGTCTGCAAAGCAACAAAATGTTAACCAAATTTAGAATATATGATATCTGCATGCTATTTACACACGCACAAACGAGTTATTCTCATATGCTTTTGTAAAATTTTCCATTTTTATCTCTAGATGAAATTTGCCTTTTCAAATCACCTGTTTCTTTCCAAAGAAGTTGAACTTAAAAAAGTAACATAGAATATCAGTACTCTCTGTGAACAAAGAAGGCAGAAAGAAACACCATAGTGCAAGGTAATTAGCTTAAGTTATGCTAAAAAGTAAAAAAGTAAAATACAACCAACTGTGGTAAACCTTGATCCCTCAAGCTGAAAGTATATGATGAAATAGTTGGATAATCTATGTGTACTAATAATCCAATAACAACGAAATGAGAGGAAATAATAAGAAAGTGATAGACTGATGTGTGTCATCCAAGCTAGTTTTAATACTTACGTGAATCCATCCAAGAGGAAAAAGGGAGCGTTTGTCTTGAACATCAAAAATCTCTTCTTCATTCAAAGTTTGACACTGAACATAAAGAAAAAGAATTTTAAATAAGATAACACACAAGCTGTCAGTTCAGTTGGATTAGAAGTAACTTCAAACTAAATCACATTAGATAATGTGTGAACTGACTGTAAGCACATTATGCACACCCTAGCATCCACTTTATGTCTAGTGGAATGTATTGGCTTGAGATCAGTGAGTGTAAAATAAATAGGCAAAAATCTCCTTAAAAAACATAACTTCTTAAAAATCTAAGCAATTGTCAATAACAAAGTTCACTATGAAAGGCACTTAAAATAATTTCCTTTGTTTTGGAAGAGATTTGCAATATTGCAATATTAATATTTCAATTTTTCTATAATAGATCATTTGCAGTATGGGAGAAATGCACTCTCAAAAGGGGTTATAGAATGAAAGCACACAATGGGAGAAGTGAAAAACTGAAAATCACAGATCAAAATGTAAAGTTGTATACAATACCGAGTCTGAAGTCGACTCCTGCTTTGGGATAATGAGCGTCGTAATATGAAATACTCTATTCTTCTGCAATCCAACAAAATGCAAACATTGGTTTAGCTATCATATTTTCTGCTACCGAAAGCAGTTTAAGGAAAATGAAGACTTACAAGTGAACCAGCAAGAACACCACACGTCTCCAAATTCCTTGTAGTATTTTCTCGTGCCAATCTCAAGAAATCGTCCAGTATCTTCACTGGCTACAGCATAAGCAAAACATGTGCATCATTGTCCAAAAAAATAGTATTGCGTATATTTATTATGATGTTTTCAGAAAAAGGTTCAGTCTAGCTTGAAACTACTAAGAAAGGGTTTCCATTAGACTCTGACATGTATAAAGTTAAGAATAGACAACACACTCACAATGTGAAGATCTTGGTACGAATTGGAATTAGTCAACCCATCCTGAGAGAAATTCGGTGGTCCTGGCCTTGGGTCCGCAACCCTTGATGGTGATATGTGTCGATGTTCGGGCATCACTTGTGCCAGGACAGGAGGTGGAGAAGGTTGTCTGATATTGCTTAACTGAAAATCATTTCTCTCCGCATTCCCTTGGAGAATACCAGATTCCTCAGAAAGCCATCTACCATCATCCAAAGATAGCACAGACTCGATTGTTGACTTTTCCACATTTGAATCACTAACATTTGCTGCCACAAGTTCTTGTTGCCCAACCTGATTCAGGCTATAAAAGTAGTGATACAAGATTGAAATGTTATAACTTATAAGCAGTAATTTGCAGTAGACATTGGTGCATTTTTTTGTGTCAATCTAAGAGGGTGTTTGGCTGGGCTTATATGCTCTTTAAAACAGCTTATAAGTTGTTTAAGAGCTGTAAAAATAAGCTCCAAGAGCTTATAAGCTCCTTAAAAAATAAGTTCAACTTATTTTTTTATAATTTTATATGCAACAACCATTTATCATATATTATTCAACCATGGTTTGTTATTTCCATCATAGACTCTTTCAAGTTCATCTCTCTTCAATGTTCTCCCTCTAGCACAAAATCTCTCTCTAGCTTATAAGCCCAATTAACCAAATACTTTGACAACTTATATAAGCTATTGAGAAACTACATCTTATAAGCTATTGGAGCTAATAAGCTCTTTGAAATGAGCTTAGCCAAACACCCTTAAGTACATTTAATTAAGAAAGAAAATAGAGAATTTGTTCCGAACTTAAAAGTACACCAAACAACAAGGAAAGGGGGGTTAAAAATAATAGGAAACACTTAATTTGATGTAAGTAGATCCCATACCTTGAGAATTCATTAGTATCCACAACAATATTAGTGGGATAATTAACCTGTGAACCCAGAATAGGAATCAATATATTTGAATACAATAGTTGATTTTTTGTTCATGGGAAAAAAGTAAACAACAAGAAGTTATGGCTTACCTTAACCTCAGCCCTTGGCCCAAGCCATTGACCACGAAGACCAGTTGGTCCTAATAATGAATGCCTGGATAATGTTTCCTGATTTGGAAGAGGTAAACCAAGAGACCTTCAAAATGCAGAAAATAATCAGTACATGTAACTTGCCCAAACAGATTATTCAAACTGAAACATAGTATATAAATCTCTGGTAGATCATGCAGACAGTAAATAAGATTGAGTAAACAGAAAGAGGGAATCACGTCTTAAATAATTATAAGCATCAAAGTTGAAAGGTAAGGAATGGATTATGTATCAAACATCTGAAGCATAAGCAATGTTAATCAAGATAAAATATGGACCCTATAATATTTTTGTTACCAAATGCATGAGCAAAATCCTATGGCTCTATCTGGGTTCATAAATTTGGAGCAATGGGTTCAAAATTCATCAACCCTGTTAAGATAACAAGAAGTTATTATGGGGTTTCAGGTGCTTGAAAAAGCTACTTCTGAGTCATTGTGGTTTATATTAATCCCACTAATGGAAGCCTCTCGATCCAACATCATGACCTTAAAACCAAATGCAAATTCAACCAGGCTAATTATTCACACCCTACACATATGACCATACATATGTTCAAGAAAAACTATATGAAACCATGATGTATATTTAGTTATACTGCAACAAACAAAATGAAAACGGTCCGTCAAGAAAAACTAAACAACATACAAGGCAAAGAAAGTTATCTTGCTAACTTGCATAACGAAACGAATGAGGATGCTTTAGATATATAAATAGCAACTTTTATGGATATAAATAACAACTTGATCAAATAGATTTTAGGTATAGTATCATAGTAATGCACTGTAATGCACTCACATCTTCTGGAATTGAGACTCAACAGGTTTTGGTGAAGAAAATCGAGTATAATCGTTATTCTGCTTCAGTGAAGACGAAGACGCTGTAATCGGTTGGGACAGCTGAGACAAATGTTTAAGTTAACAAGGAGGTTTTAGAAATTTAACCAAACCTTCAATCTCAGTAAATACCTGCTTGGTACTGTAGTTTAAGGAGGCTTTGTTATTTACTGATGACGTGTAGGAAATACTAGTTGGACCATCAAACTGATGCATCTGACTATCGGTGCTAACTTTTTTGAGTTCATCTAACTGACGATGCACTTTCGGCTTTAAGGCCTCCAGCTCATCTAGCACGGAGAGCAATTTCTGCAACACCATGACATGAAGCAAACTTAGCCAGTACCTTATCAACTGAACCTTGACTAAGCATTCAAATTCCTGGATAATCACTTACCTTCTTAGAGAAAGATCTTTCTTTGGGACATAAAACTTGGTAATCTTTATGGTCTGGTATAGTTTCTGACACCAAACTGTTTTAATTCAGGGCACATCTCAAAAGCATCAGTCACTTCTCATTAACTCAAAACATAGAAAAGAACAATTCCAGCTGTGAAAGACTGAAAGCAATAAAAAGCCTTTACCTTGAATATCTTAGCAGTATAACATACAAGTCGATCAAGTTTTTCTCCTCCCTATAGATATTTGCCTGCACAAACACATTATCTAAGAAGCAATCACATAACAGAGTTCACTTTTTCAGAATTCAACAGTCTTTCACAGATTTTCAACTGATAATGCCCATTTTCTGAAGTCAATTAATGCCGCACGCTGCCATTACACTAATTAAAAGCTTAAAATCAGCACACTGGATTTTAGCACCACCAAAGAAAGAAAGTAATCTCACATCAACTAAAAGCACCATAAGAAACTTTATGTGCGCTTAGTCTGAGCAATATCTAAGCTAAAAATTCAAAATAACAAGAGAATCAACTGAATTTCAGCTCTACAACAAAAATTCTTCAGACGCATCAATTAAGAAAATATTGATTCCGACTTCTTGAAATTAATCAAAAGCTGATCAAACAAATACGCGTTTGGAGTTCCGACCTGTTTGAGGAGATTATCAGCGATACGATAGTAATTGCGGATAGAGATCCGGTTGTCGACGTCGACCTTCCGCGTCATAGCACTGAAATTGATCGGAGAAGTGGAGTAGGCCGGCCGCCTCATTTTGCCCAGCGATAAATGAAGGAAATTCGCGGCAGGAATTTGATTCTCCGGCGAGAGGAGGAGTCTTGGGGTTCAATTCAAAATGATAAAACTGGGTCGTTTTGAAAGAGTGGTTAAATAGGTAATTTTAATGTCGACATTCTGTCAAGTTTCGGTTGACTCCTAATCAAAATCGGATTCTTTGAGGCTTATTAATTAAGTTAAGTATTTAATTTAATTCATTTTTCATAAATTGCACTCGCGCTATGTAAAGGTTTTTATATTTATTATATATATAAAATTGATATCAATTCAATTATTATATATATAAATATAATAAAATAATACTTCATCTGTCTCATACAAACATGCATAGATTAGGACCGCACATATTTTAAAAAATCTTGTAAAATATAATGTGAAGTGAAGAAATTGTCCTACATTGATTGTGATGTTTAGTGAAAAAATTATTACTATGCATATTTTTGTTGGACGGACGAAAAATGAAAACTATGCATATTTTTATGAGACGGAGATAGTATAATTTAATTGAATATATTAAAACTAAATATAAAAAAGTAAAAATTCAAACTACAATTCAATTATCATATATAAATATAATTAAAAAATAATTTAATTGGATATATTGAATTAAATATAAAAAAATAAAAACTTAAACTATTTGTCTCTTTAGTAGTATAATTTTTATTTTATTTTTTTACTAGTTAACCTATGCATAGCCGCTTTTTTTAGCTTTAAGTTAGAACTCGCAATTAAAAAAACACGTTGGGCCCCGAAAACAAAGCCCAAATAAAATATAAGAATAGGGATGGCTCACCATTAGGGATGTCAATCCAGCCCGAAACCCGTGGGCCGACCCGAATAACCCGACAAAATTACAGGGTTAGGGCTGAAAAATTGCAACCCGATTACAAATCGGGCTAATCGGGCTAGCCCGTTCGGGCTGGCGGGTTGAAGCGGGCCAGCCCGTCGGGTTGTCGGGCCAGCCCGTCGGGTTGATGATTTTTTTAAAAAAAAAACGAAATTAAAAATATTAAAATTTTAGGGTTTGTTTCAATTTCAAAGTTAGAAACTCAATTGCACCATGCGCGCCTCCACTCTTCTCTTCGTCTCTTCCATTCCTTCAGCCACTGCTCTGCCGCACCACTTCCAGCCACGCCGCCGCGCCGCGCCGCGCCTCCCCCCTCCGGCGCATCCAATCCACTCTGCCTCCCACCGGAGAAGCACGCCGCTTCCCACCTGAGCCCAGCGCCATCGCGCCTCCACTCCTCTCCCACCGCCGCGCCTCTTCCCACCTGAGCTGAGCGGCCATCATCGGCTCGCCGCCGTCTGCTGCTTCTAGTCTGCGGCAACTGCTGCTCACTCCCTCAACTCCGGTGAGTAATTTCTGTTCTTAGTCTAGGTAGAACCGTGGAAGGTGATGAATCTTTTTAGAAAATGTCGTCTGTTTTTTTTAGCATCTCCATTTCAATGTCAGGATTCAAACTAAAAAATTAGTTGGCTGCGTTCATTCCGGAAGTTATGGACCTATGGTCAATAAAAACACCTGCTGATAGTGTAAAAAATTAGTGGATTTGTGACTATGAACTGAAAGTTGTCCCAGACCCTCTCTTATATGCCATTTTAATTGAAAAGTTGTCATTTTTCATCTTCACTATCAAAGCAAAATTGTTGTATGAATACAAATGTTGTATAAAAAACACCAATGATTAGGTCTCAAATTATTTCCCACGTACTGTATGAAATTAATTAGGTACTAATAATCTCGAAAAAACATAAAAAGTACAAGCGGCACTAATCTTTGCTTACATTGTCAGATATTCATTTATTTTGTGTTCATCAATTTTTGTTCATGTTGTAGGTGTTAAAGATGGAGGACTCATCTCCAAGTGTTGATATGGAGAGTGGTGAAGAAGATGTCAAAATTCTTGACGATTCCAAGCTTAAGAAGAGACAAAAAAACCTCCAACCCGATGGGCTAGCCCGAAACCCGAACGTTTAGGGTTAGGGTTGAAGATTTACAACCCGAAAAAACCTCCAACCCGATTAGCCCGCACCCGATTAACCCGGAACCCGATAGGGCTAGCCCGAAAACCCGATGGGCTGGCCCGATTGACATCCCTACTCACCATTCACAATTTTTTGGTTATTGATGAGGTACAAAATAAATTAATAGTAATATTTTTAAATTAATAGTAATATTTTTAAATTAATAGTAATATTTTTAATACATACTTTCTTCGTCCTTTAAAGTTTATTCCAAGAAAACAAAACCAAATTTAATAAAAACTGATAAAAAATTATTTGATGATAAAATAATATACTCCTACAAAAATAGTGTTTAAATTGTTGTAATTGTAAAATTGATTGTGAGATCATGTATAAAATAGAAAGTAAGGAGATTGAAACAAATTTTTTGAGGACAACTCAAAAAGGAAATTAGGGCAAATTTTTTGGAGACACATGGAGTATTATATAATACTATTAGGGCTCATTTGGTACACGGTATGAAATAATGTGTTATATGTCTGACTGAGATGTCATTTAGTATATGTCATATTAATATCATATTTGATAAAATGCATTAAAATATCTGTAAAATATAATATGCTGTTTGTTATGATGTATTAAGATTATATAAAGTTAATAATAATTATAATTATGATTTGTATTACGTAAACCACCTCCATAGGTGGTATACAAAATCCCTCAAATCAGTATAATATTTTCGAGCTTTTAATTTATAAAGGCTTGTGTGTTTCGTATTATTTCTTACCAAACAAAATATTATGGTGTCATAAGTATATTATACACTCTAATTATTTGTACCAAATGAGTCTTTAAAAAAAATTGGGAGTACAATTGTAACCCCACCGCCTCATGCTATGTCCGCCCCTGATAATACCTTTACTCTATCATATTTTTCCCACGAGATTTTTAACGAGGCATGAACATCTAAACAATAATGTCGGAATGAGAGTTTTAATGAAGTCGTACGGATTGGTTTCACCAAAGGACAACCCAGCTATATTGACAACATTAACATCAACATGATCCTTGACTCAAAGAAGGTATACAAGATCGCCATGCGACGACTCAAACATCAACAATGAATAATTTCAAGGGAAGCAGTTGTACTCTTTTTTCTTCGATCAGGTTTTGTCCCATTGAATTTTCCTGACAAAGTTTAACAAGACAATATCTTTTTAGGTTTTTCATTCAAGGTGGAGTGTTATAAATATACTCATTTCATCCATCAAATGAGTACCTATTTGGTGGTGGCTCGGGTTTTAAGAAATTGATTAAGTGTTTGTGATTGAAATAAGGATCTTACTTTTATTGTGAGTAAGTTTTGAGGGGTACACTCACCAAAAAATGAAATAGGTATTCATTTGATGGACGAACCAAAAAAGAAATATTGATACTCATTTGGTGGACAAAAGGAGTATATAATACTCTCTCCGTCCCACTCAAATAAGTTCACTTCTTTTGGGCACACGGATTAAGAAACTTACTTTTTAAGAGAAAAGTGGCATGGCCCACACCAATTAAGTACATTTTTTTTATTTAAAGTGGAAAACGAGCATATTCTAATAGAATGTCCTAAAAAAGAAAATAAGTTCGTTAGAGTAGGACAGGGGGAGTATATCTTCCACAGTATAGATGATGACCTAACCATAAACATTAATCTTGTATCATTATAAATAAAAGTATTTGGTCCTCATAATATTACGCTCCTGCATATTTATTTTCTCTATTGTTTTCTTTCTTTCTTCTCTCTAATTTTTCTCTACTTTATAATAGAGTATATTTTTTTAAAGTAAGAAATAAATTATTGTGTCATGTAAAGTTACAAAAATAAAAGTGTTATATTTACAATGTGACAATTTTGATTCGGTGAAGAATTTATTTATTAATGCGTGTCTACAAATTTTAGTAATATTATTATTTATTAGAGCCGGGTCTTCTTTTCGCACTATTACGGATATGAAAATAATGGTCAAAATCAGATTAAATTGTCAACTGCTCTTATCGAAAATAGGATTGACTAGCGATTCCGATAATATATTTATGATTACTACGTGTATCATAAATGATTATTTGCAAAGTGATAACACTCATATTTCCATGGTTTTTAATGTTCATATGATGTTAATTTTATAGGAAATTGAGTGTTGGATGATTGTTTTGTGCTTAATTTGCTTTATCTTGTGAAACATGATTCTTACTCGAAATTTGAAGGAATTTGCAGATTTATTGAGTTCGAATTTGGAACAATGTCCTGAAATAGAAGTTGTAGATCATCTCGATACGAGTTCGTGAGCGTAAACGGATCATAAATCGGAGTTCGGACGAGAAAGTTATGGCCGAAACAAAAACGTCGCGCGCAGCAGTCAAACTTCGGCGACCTAAACGGCGACCGCCGAATTTGGGCGATTTTATGAGCAAAATCGGCAACCAACTCGGCGATCGCCGAGTAGGTCGCCGAAATCCCTGGATTGAAATTGGCTTTGAGGAGAAAATTCGGCGATCGCCGAATTTCAGCTGTTTTCAGGCCAAATTCGGCGACCTGTTCGGCGAACGCCGAACGGGTCGCCGTTTTTGACGCGTGTTTTTATATCTTCCGCGTTTTTACGTTTTTCCAAGTTATTTTCGAGCTCAAACTCTGTATTTTACCCTGGTACTATAAATAGGTCTTCTTTTTACCTATCTAGGGTTCCCAGTTTTAGTTTTTCAGTTCCCAACATTCATATTTCAGTTTTATAGCTTTAGAACTTTTTAGCTTTCCAGTTTTCAAGGCTTGGATCAAGATTGAAGATTCAAGCCGCTACAATCGTTTTAATTCGGTTTTTATACAATTTGTTTTTACAATTGCGTTCAATTTAATTATGTTTATGTTTGATTTTATTATGTCTGGCTAGTTCTTTTATTCTGAACCTAGGGTTTGTATATAGCTGATTGATTATGTGTTTTTGATTTATTGATATCAATTTGCCCTCCAACTTGTGATTCATGATTCCTAGTGCCTGTTCTCTTGTGAATTATCTGATCAATGATTTACATGTCTAGCTGTTCAGTTTGAGTCTTGAATGCGATTCAGGAATGCATGATATAGTGTTAGCCTTGAGTCTTGAATGCGATAGGTGAAGCTATAGGAAGCTATTCTTTATGTGCTATTTGGAGTTAATTTATTCCTTGGAGTCTTGAATGTGAAAAGGGATTAATTAATCTACGTTCATAGGTGGTCGTTAGAGACGCTTGTGAATAATATAGTGATCTTTCATCAGGGTTGGATTAAATTTGGTAATTGAATCAATAGGTTGAATACATGTAGTTGATTAGTGAAAGTACATCCCTAGGGTCAGAGCTTTCCTTATATTTGAGTTAATTATCATAGTTTACATGCTCTTTAGTTTTTATTTAGTTAATCTTAGTTCGTAATTCACCTTCAAATTCGTTTTACCTGCATACTGTGAGAGTCTGTTTAGGAAGTAGATAGAGTAATTTCGTTGTGTCAGTCCCTGAGGATACGATACTCAATTGCTTATTATTTGCTACAATTGCCTGTGTTAGTTGCAGTTTTTGTTGCTATAAAAATAGTGATCAACTTTTTGGCGCCGTTGCCAGTGACTGTTAAGAAGTTGCTTTAATATTTTCGATAGGATTCTACAGTACTATAGGTTTTATTCTTTAGTTGCAGTTTTTTGTTTTTTATTTTTGTTTTTATTTGAGACAGATACGATGGCTACTCCTGAGCAAATCCAAATTCGAGCTCTGCAAGAGCAGTTGAAGAAGCTGCTTGATGCACAGGAGATGAGAGAGGCTCAGAAACAACCAGCCATCAATGCAGCGTTCATTCCACAGTATGTGTACCAGGAGCCCCCACGAGTGAACGTCAACAACTTTGAGCTGAAAACGGGTTTGATCACGATGGTCCAACAGAGCCAATATGGTGGACAGGCGATCGAAGACCCTAATGCACACCTGGCACATTTCCTGGAGCTGTGTAGCACAGTGAAGATGAATGGTGTCCCTGATGACATTATCTGTCTTCGTCTTTTTCCCTTCTCACTGCGGGATAAGGCGAAGTCGTGGTATCATACGCTGCAGCTGGGAGAGAATATCGTGTGGGAGAATTTGGCTCATGCATTCCTACGCAAGTTTCATCCGCCTGGCCTTACGTTGAAGTTGAAGATGGACATCGTGCAGTTTCAACAGTACGATGGAGAAAAGCTAGCAGAGACTTGGGAGCGGTATCAGGAGAAGCTCAGAAAGTGCCCAAGCCATGGATTTGATGAAGGGACGCTCGTGATAATGTTCTACAATGCCTGCGGGGAGCATACAAGGATGCACATGGATACAGCTGCAGGTGGCTCTCTATTGCAGAAAAGCAGTTCTGAAGCATGGAGCATTATTGATAGCATGGCTTCTACAAGCTACCAATGGCCATCTGAGCGAGTACAATTGAAGAAGGTTGCAGCTGCGTCAAGTTCTGATCCTATGGCAGCAATGGTTACTCAACAGGCAGTGATGGCTACACAGCTGACTACAAAAATTGGTGAGTTGAATGTTGGACGTCATGAGCAAGCTGTGATAGACCCGTCAGGAATGGAAGATGTCAATAATGTGAATGGCAGAAATTATGAGAATTTCCAGCGAGGACAGCCAGGAATGTATGGCAGAGGTCAACAATTTCAGCAGGGTCAGCAGCAGTTCCAGCCAGGAGCACGCTCGCATCCTAACCTTTCTTACGACAATCCGAACAATGCTTTGCAGCCTCCACCTGGATTTTCTGTATCTAGCGGAGGAGTTATAAATGAGCCGAAGAAAGTATCACTGAAAGATATGATGCAGCAGATGTTAACAGAGATGTCTAGCATGAAGACAACTGTTAATTCAAGGATGACTAATTTGGAGTCTCAGGTGGGAAATATTGGGAATAATTTTTCAGCACTGTCCAAGCAAGTGCAGATTTTGGAGACTCAAGTTGGTCAGATGGCCAACCAAGCAGCTGCACAGCACAAGCCAGGCCAATTTCCTAGCAACACTCAGTTCAATCCGAAGAGCCAACATCAACAGCCTCAGCAAAATCAGCAATGTCATTCCATCCGGGTGGTTGATAATTTAGTTGAGGATGAAGGTATTTCTGTTTCTCATCCTCTTCCATTCCCGAGGCCAAGATTAGATGAGCAAAGCTCCAAATTTTTGGAGACATTTAAGAAGCTGGCTGTGAATATTCCTTCCGTGGAGATCTTGAGAAACAAGCCAAATGAGGTGCAAATTGTGAAGGCTGTGATGGAAAAGAAGAGTGCATTCAATGAATTTGAGGAGGTGCTCGCAGTGAAGGAGTATCAGTTGCCTCCAAAGAGAGAAGATCCGGGCAGCTTCAATATTTCTGTGAAGATTGGAAAGTCATTGTTTGAGAAAGTGATGTGTGACACCGGAGCAAGCATAAATGTCATGCCTCTCAAAGTTTATAGGAAGTTGCAGCTGGGGGATTTGAAGCCAACCAACAAGATAATTCAGCTTATTGATAAGTCTTGCTCTAAACCTCTAGGAGTTGCGGAAGATGTGCTTGTGAAGGTGAGTGATTTTTTCTTCCCAGTCGACTTTGTAGTGTTGGATATTCCGGAGGATCCAAAGATACCTTTGCTGTTAGGGAGACCTTTCCTTGCCACATGTGGAGCAAAGCTAGATATGCAAAGGGGGACGATGACATTGGGAGCCTATGGGGAAACTGTGATTTTCAAGAAACCTCCACCAAAGAAAGTTCCCCAGAATGAAGTGATTAATTTGGCTGACAGTTTTCTAGCAAATTTGGAGGATGAAGAGGTTGAGAAGAATGAGCTGCCCAAGTATGAAGCCAAGAAAAAAACTCCAAAGCCAAAAGAAGTTCTGACTTTTGAGATGTGTTTGTTTTTGGAGCATGATGGGGGGTCTTTGAAAACCCATACCCCCAAGAAGAAGAAAGTGAAATTCCGGATTTTTCGGAACAAGAATGAGAAGGGGGCAATGCTTGTGGAGGATGTTCGAGCCAAGAGAAGTGTTTTGGTGGAGAAGGCACCCAAGAGTAGAAAAGCTTTCCAATGGTTAGAGTGTTGTTTCCAACCTCCATGAGTTTTTGAGGTATCGTCGAGCTCTAGACGTTAAATTAAGCACTTGTTAGGAGGTAACCCAACTGTTTTTCTTTGTTTTGTTTTCCTTTCGTTTAGTTTCTTTTTGTTTTCTTTTGTTTCTTTGTTTCTTCGTTTTGGGGTTTTAGTGCAGTGTTGAGCTTGGAAGATGCGGGAACTCGCGCCTTGTTCATATCACCACCGTGGAGCATGTGTTTCTGTGAGTAGTGACACACATATCATCATCCCTCCAAACTTATTTTCGAACTTATGTTCTGTAATAAGTTTGGGGGAGGGGGTGAGAGTAGATATGTGTATCACTTTTATCTTTTTGTTAGCTTTATTGTTTTATCCTGCTTGGTTGGTGGTGTGTGTTTGTTTTGTTTTTGAGATAATTATTGCTCCATTAGATTTCTGGTGAGATGCCAATGATGATTTCTATGAAAAAAAATTGGAATTTGATTTTCTTTGATGATTTAAGTATAATTGGAACTAATTTGCATAATTCTAGAGTGATTTTGACCTTGACTTTTGGACGTTGAATAAACCTGTGAGATTTTGAGCCATAACTGTTTTTCATACACAGTTTATTCTTTGTTGTGAGTTTTGTCATGCATGTGGTGATCTTCTAGAACTTGCCATGGTTTCTGTGTTGAGGTTGCTGTTGTGCCCAGATTAGGAGATGATTTTAGGCCATCTTTTGTTAGCCACATTTTTTTATCCCAAACACTGTCCTTAACGAAAAAGTATCCTTTGTTATCCACTTTGAGCCTATTTAGCTTTTATTCTTTAGCCGGATGATAGGGGGTGATGAAGTATATGGGAATCTTTGTGTGGTGAATATTCATAGTGGGTTGTGAAAAAGAAGGGATGATTTTGTGTTACTATTTACTCTTATAAGCTCTAGAAAAGTTGTGAAAAGAAAAGAAAAAAAATTTGTTGAGAAAAAAAAAGAAAAAAAAAAGAGAAAAAGAAAGAGAAAAAAAAGGTGTGAAGTCGAGTGTTTATTGAGAAATTTGTTAGAAAATCGACTTTGTGTGTTGGAAATAAGTGGAGAGCATAAAAGAGTGTTTAGTTTTGTATTGTGATGGTTAAATCCCTTGGTTTGTGATGTTTATGGAGGCGTTATTAGGTGGAAGATGGAATTTATTCCATGCTTGATAAGTGATGTCATAAGGTTGGTGTTCTTGATCTATTTGAGTCACTTAGCCTATATTTCCTACCTAAACCAATGTCCCTACATTATAACCTAAAGAAAAAGACCTTTTTGATCTTAGTCCTGGCACACTTTTAGCGATGGAGATTGTAGACGATTGGTAAGCCTATGGTAAGTGATCTGCATTCCATTGAATTCGATGAGAGTATACACGTCCCATTCCATCAAATTGAGAGTTGAGTGACACACATACCTTGTGAGATTCAATTGTTTGGAATGTCAAAGTTGATTTTTCTATAGGTTGTGTTTATTGGTGATTTTTGTGCTTAATTGTTGAGGATTTGAGAATTCTATCATTCTTTATCTTTCGGAGGCATCGATGAGCTAGATTTCTTACCCATTCGTGTTATTGATTTTTTTCTTCCCATTATTCGAGGACGAACAATGGATTAAGTTTGGGGGAGTTGATAACACTCATATTTCCATGGTTTTTAATGTTCATATGATGTTAATTTTATAGGAAATTGAGTGTTGGATGATTGTTTTGTGCTTAATTTGCTTTATCTTGTGAAACATGATTCTTACTCAAACTTTGAAGGAATTTTCAGATTTATTGAGTTAGAATTTGGAACAATGTCCTGAAATAGAAGTTGTATATCATCTCGATACGAGTTCTTGAGCGCAAACGGATCATAAATCGGAGTTCGGACGAGAAAGTTATGGCCGAAACAAAAACATCGCGCGCAGCAGTCAAATTTCGGCGACCTAAACGGCGACCGCCGAATTTGGGCGATTTTATGAGCAAAATCGGCGACCAACTCGGCGATCGCTGAGTAGGTCTCCGAAATCCCTGGATTGAAATTGGCTTTGAGGAGAAAATTCGGCGATTGCCGAATTTCAGCTGTTTTCAGGCCAAATTCGGCGACCTGTTCGGCGAACGCCGAACGGGTCGCCGTTTTTGACGCGTGTTTTTATATCTTCCGCGTTTTTACGTTTTTCCAAGTTATTTTCGAGCTCAAACTCTGTATTTTACCCTAGTACTATAAATAGGTCTTCTTTTGACCTATCTAGGGTTCCCAGTTTTAGTTTTTCAGTTCCCAACATTCATATTTTAGTTTTATAGCTTTAGAACTTTTTAGCTTTCCAGTTTTCAAGGCTTGGATCAAGATTGAAGATTCAAGCCGCTACAATCGTTTTAATTCGGTTTTTATACAATTTAATTATGTTTATGTTTGATTTTATTATGTCTGGCTAGTTCTTTTATTCTGAACCTAGGGTTTGTATATAGCTGATTGATTATGTGTTTTTGATTTATTGATATCAATTTGTCCTCCAACTTGTGATTCATGATTCCTGGTGCCTGTTCTCTTGTGAATTATCTGATCAATGATTTACATGTCTAGCTGTTCAGTTTGAGTCTTGAATGCGATAATTGTTCAGCCGATTCAGGAATGCATGATATAGTGTTAGCCTTAAGTCTTGAATGCGATAGGTGAAGCTATAGGAAGCTATTCTTTATGTGTTATTTGGAGTTAATTTATTCCTTGGAGTCTTGAATGTGAAAAGGGATTAATTAATCTACGTTCATAGGTGGTCGTTAGAGACGCTTGTGAATAATATAGTGATCTTTCATCAGGGTTGGATTAAATTTGGTAATTGAATCAATAGGTTGAATACATGTAGTTGATTAGTGAAAGTACATCCCTAGGGTCAGAGCTTTCCTTATATTTGAGTTAATTATCATAGTTTACATGCTCTTTAGTTTTTATTTAGTTAATCTTAGTTCGTAATTCACCTTCAAATTCGTTTTACCTGCATACTGTGAGAGTCTGTTTAGGAAGTAGATAGAGTAATTTCGTTGTGTCAGTCCCTGAGGATACGATACTCGATTGCTTATTATTTGCTACAATTGCCTGTGTTAGTTGCAGTTTTTGTTGCTATAAAAATAGTGATCATAAAGTCATGTCCTTATTAGTCGAGCAATAGATATAATCTGGGATAAAGGGAGGGGATCATCCTCGCCATCCAGCAACCGCGCATAAATCTGTTTTATTGCTGTTTCTCTGCATCGACGGTCAGTTTTTCCTTCAATTCACCAGTCTGATGCATGTTAAGAATGATATCAGATCCCCCAACAAACTCGTCGTTGATGAATATATGAGGGAATGTCGGCCAGTGGCTGAAGGATTTTACATCATTCTTTAGCTCAAGGTCTTCTAATATATTTCTTGCACTTAGAGGAACATTATATTCTTTCAAGACCCTCACTGCTAGTGCACTGAATCCACATCGAGGAAGTTCTGGCACCCCTTTCATGTATATCATCACAGGGTTTTCTTTGATATCATGCTCAACAATGTCCTTCAAGGACTTGTCAGAACTCCCAACTTTAGTCGTGGGTCTAAAATCTTCATGTGTATCAGGATCACTGGGCACAGAAGTGGAAAAACGATGTATGCCCTGATAGAAGGATCCAATTATTTGTAAAGTCATAACAACAAGAAATAGTGATGAGAAGATTTGTCCTATATGTGCAAATCAAAATCGGGCGGATCTTCTCATCACCATTTCTGGTTTTTATGACTTAATTTACAAATAATCATTTATGATACACGTAGTAATCATAAATATATTACTAATTGGATTTTTTTCATAGTGAGATGATAGTTCGAGATTTTAAAGTAATATTTATCTTCTTAAAGAAAAAAATCTTAATTTTTAACTATTACTCCATCCGTCCCATTAGTAGTGTCTCACTTTTCTTTTTGGGTTGTCTCATTGGTAGTGTCTCATTCCCTTTATAACAATATTTTCTCTCTCTATACCTAATATTTAAATAATTTCCACCAATCCACTTTATCTACTTTTTACACACTCCTTAATCTCTATGCCCAAAAGAAATTGGACACTACTAATGAGATGGAGGGAGTATTATTGTTGTCATCTTTATAACTCCCTCTATCCCACTATAAGTGGCACAAAACTTTTCGGCACAAGAATTAAGGAGAAAGTGTAAATTAGTTAAAAGTGGTAGGGCCTATATTTTTTTAAGGGTTAAATTTTTTCATTCATGGAAACAGGCCACTTATAATGGGACGTCCAAAAATAAAATACAAGCCATTTATAATGAGACGGAGGGAGTATTTTTCACTGATCGTCATTATCATTAGTTTGATATCGTGTTCGAGTATTTCGTATTGATTTTGTTTACAGGGAAGAACGAAGATGAAGTCCACAAGAATCTGTTAAATTCAAGTAATGGACTTCATCAATTCATCCTAAATCTAGGGTTTAGTTTGGAAGTAAGATGAAAATTCTCCACAATAATTTTATAAAATCCAAAATTCATGTTCAAGGCGATTGAGGAACCACATTTCAAGAGTTATTCGAAGATTTCTCGAAGATCAATTTAACTGTAAGAGTCGGAAGACTCGGAATATATATTAGAGATTGTAGTCCACCTAAATTATTTTTAATTCAATAATATCGATTGTGTACACTTTTATTTTTATTAATTGAATATAGAAGATATGTTAAGGTACACTATGCTAACTATCTAGGCATGTGACATGTCTGATGTGCAGGAATGTAATGAGAATAGAATGGTGATACATGCGTTCATTACCAATCCTATAGCTGGCACGATTTTTGTAATGGGTATCGCAATTTTTGATGAAACGTCTATTCCCATGAATATGTGATTAGTCATTCATTCCATCCCTCATGGTATTGTCTATTCCCACATATATGAGATTA
>NW_026651486.1:0-135000 GCF_028751815.1 Salvia miltiorrhiza | reverse complement strand
TTAAATTGAATTAAAGATCTTCTGGTAATCTTTAATTTAACATCCATATTGAATATTTTTCAGGAATCAAAGTTAATGATTTTTAGAAAATAATGAAAATAGGAAAAAACAAAAAAAAAGGAGAAGAAAGAGAAAAATTGTTGGAGAAAATTGAGAAAATAAAGGGAGAGAGAAAATATGACGTCAAAAATTTCACGTTAAAACTATTCTTTTATATTATATAGGTGGAAATAATAAGGCAGTGTTTGTGTATATTTCTAGCAATAATCTTCAAAAGTTAATATTGTACCTTGAAACTTATATAGAATAGGAGAAAGAGAGGTGAGACTGGAGAGAAAATTAATTTACTATGGAATTTTAACTTTTATATTTTAAATTTATCTTTTATATAATATATATCAAATTAAAGCTCTTTTAAATTTATTATTTTTAATATTTTATTAGTAACCAAATGGCAAAATCTTTAGGAGAAAAATGAGAAGAAAAAACAAGGGGAAAAAATACAAAAAAAAAATCTAAAACGTGAAAAATTTGTTAGAAACTTAGAATTGAATGAAACAAATTATTGAAAAGCTTCATAATTTTTAGATATAAAAATTGTCTTTATTAATTATTATTGCAAAAATTGAAATTAAAATTTGAGTATTTAATATACTAGTAATATAGATATAGAGGTTGATTTTGGAGGTAGATGACTCACATAGTTAGCCTTGAGGCATCCGAGGGCTTTGTCGAAGATACGAGAAGGAGAAATGCCTATGATTCCGGTTTGAGGAAAGAAGTGATCCGTCTCCCCTTCGCCTTCTGCTTTCGGCAAATACTGCTCCGCGACTACACCTGCAGCGCCTAGCTCCGGATAATCATACGCCCTTCCTGTTACAAAATAAATATAAAACTCAGCATTTACCTTCAACCACCTCCACTAAGCTTACACACTTATACCAAGTTTGCAACTGCAAACAACGACGTAAACCACAAGTGGAACGAGAAGGCAACGACGAGGGGATGCTGAGAATCCCATCTCAAAAACGACGTGCTTCAAAACACTCAAGGGAAGAGTCATGAAGCACTATATATAGCTATGAATCACACAAACTGTTTCATTTTCTAGTTGCCACAACTACCCAAAAACACATGTTCGTATCCGACTAGATATAAGTAATTAATTATCATAAGCAGAAACATAGAAAATAAATCAAGTAAAAGAGTGAAGTATAGGTAATCTGCTGCAAATTATGGTCATACCTTAAAAGGAGGATGGTTGGGCAGATCACACCAACTTTGACATACTTTTTTGTTTAAGGGCAAGAAATCAAACCTGCACACAAAAACTTGTGGTACAAGTAATGATCTAATATGAGTGACACTCCAACTTCTATACACTCGACGTTCATACCCTATTTAGCAAAGGCAAAACCAGTAGTATTCACAGATTTTTGGTAGAACCATGAAGTGTCGAAACATGACATGACAAGCCAACAGCAACATATGCAACCTAGAAGCGAGTTGGAGCTTCAAGCAGAATCCTTCAAGAATTCTGTTTTCATCAATCGAGTGCAAGAGTTTCCCGACAGACATAAATGTCCTGACCACATATGGAGAAAGAATCAGTACCTTCTACACTCTACACCATACAAGCTTTACATATTCATATACTAAAGCAGTATTGTACAGTATCCAGCGAATGTCAAAATATCGACTGCTAGTCATACACGTGTAGTTATACACACAAGTCTAGAATCGAAACTGAGAAGTACTTACAGCAGGTATGTTCCGTTCTGTCTAACGAAAGCAAGAATATGCACCAGTAAGAAAAAGCAAATGCTCCACAAATAACAAGCATTATTCATTAACCTCATCCGAAACTCTTGACATTTCAATCAACAAAAATAGTGAAACAACTCGGGTTTTCTGACAATGCTTAGTTGTGAATTCCTACTAGTTTACAGATTTATTGAGTTCAAGTAGCTTCATTCAACCTCATGTGCATTAATCTCATAGATGCGGAAAAAAATAAAAATAGATAACTAACTAAAGAGCCGTGTTGAACTGGCATCAAGTACTGTCAAGCCCTTCTATTTCGACTTCAACCATGCATCTCGGGCTGTCCACAAACTAATCACACATACAAGACAACAACTGTGTCATGGGTGGTTTGTGTCTATACCAGCACTTGACAGAGCAACGGAAATTTGTTCATCTCTTTGATAAAACAATCAGCCAACCAATGCGTCAGATACGGAAGGAACAGGTTTCAGAGTCAGTCCCTTCTCTTTATAGTTCAACCATATGTCTATGGCTTCTTCAGACCTCCCTGACTTGACAAAGGCATCAATAAATGAGTTGCACGTATAAGCATCAGGCATACATCCATTCATCTCCATTGAAGTTAACAGAACCTTCGCCTCATGAAATCTCGCGCACTCACACAATGCATTGATAAATGCAACGTATGTAAAATTGTCAGGGCGCAAGCCCAGCGTTAGCATGCTTTTCAGAAGCCTTTGGGCCTTATCAATCTCACGGTCCCTACAATACTTCTGGATTAGAGCATTAAATGTATAAATATCAGGGTGTATTCCATCACTCTGCATCTTTCTCAGTAATCTCATTGCTTTAGAAACATTCCCGGATAAGCACAACGAACGAATTAGACTATTATACGTGACAGCATTGGGAGCGACTCCCCACTCCAGCATCTCTAAGAAACAATCAAAAGCATCAACAGTTCGATTAACCTGGCAAAGGCCATCAATTATCGAACTGAAGGTGAACACGTCTGGCTTAAAACCATGATCAAAAAGCATCATCAGCATTTCTCGCGCCTTGAGTACATCCCTCGACTTGCAATGCCCTGCAATAAGGGTGTTAAAAGTAACAACATTAGGGAAGACACCTTCTTTCCTCATCATCCCTAAAGTTTCTGTTGCTCTATTCATCATTTCAGCTTTGCAAAAGCAGTCAATTACCATATTATATGAGAACACGCTGCTGACAAGTCCTTCCTCGAATATCCATCTTATATATTCATTGCCCTTGTTTTCTTTTATTGATTTGTACAATGCTTCCACAAGTGTTAAACAAGTGCATAAATCAACCTCCACTCTTCTCTTGATGAAATGCTCGAATATCTGGCACGTTTCCTCAATATCCAATCCTTTGATTAAACAAATCATTGCTATGTTAGCTGTTGAACTGTCGGGAACATAACCCCGTGCATCAGCTTTCCTAAAAAACTCAGCTGCCTGCTTTGCTAAAGAATTATCACAAAGGTGATATATTACACTATCAAAAACCACTTTAGGCAGATCGAGCTCACTATCCACCCATCTTGACAACAACCTAAAAGCTTCAACCGGGGAGACAGATGTAAAAACACCATTGATCAGTGATCGATATGTTGCTTCATTTGGGCTAACTTTCCTAGCCTTCATCGTCTCAAGAAGCCTAAACGCCTCATCTATACTTCTAGCCTTGATATATCCATCCATCAAGATGGTGTACGTGAACACATTAGGCGAATATCCCAAAATCTCCATCTGTTTCACCAGCCGAAGGGCCTCCCCCATCACACCCGCCTTACAAACCCCATGAATGAGGATGTTATACGTATATCTATCCGGGACACAGCTATCCACCTCCATTTGCTGAAACTTAAGGTAAGCCAAATCGAGCGAATTGGACTTCACCAGGCCATCTATGACAGCATTATACAACCTCGTGTTGGGACTAATCCCCAGATAAGAAACCTGCTCAAAAACCTCAGAGCAGTACTTTGCCAACCCCAATCTTCCCCAACTACCAATTAACACGCAAAGCAACTCCTCACTCACTCGACAACCCGAGTTTCGAATGTCATGTATCAAATCAGCAGATAGCAAGACCGGACCTTTCCTATAAAGGGCATTGCCTAAAGCACACCGAATCATTTGATTCTTAGCAAGAGAAGCACTAAAATTAGTAACCCAAACGTAAAATCGCAACGCGCATACAACATTTTCTTGATTCTGCAACACACTAACCACTATCGGTGCACTCAAATTACCCCTGGTAGCATCAAACTCATGATTTAGCAGCAAAAACCAGTCTTTTCTGGACAGAATTTCAGCCAAGTAGCCGTGATCAACAACCCTAGAGTTTAATCTTTGGTCACGATCAGAAATGTGAGATTTGGGAGCTGAAAATGAAGCAGAGCCCGAAGCGCTGAATTCCGCTGCAGAAACTACGCGATTTTGGGTGGATTTCAGTTTTGTGGGCGACGGATTTCTGGGTTTTTGCGGGAACTGAATTTTTGCTGCGAGATTTTGAATTTGAGGTGCAACCCTAGAAGCCAAAGATGAAAGCTGTCTCATAGGGAAATTCGGCAATGGAAGGAATTTGCTTCTTTGATTGAAGATGTTTTTCAATTAAAATTGAACCGGTTTTCGTTAATTCGAACCTGTAAACAGAAAATAAAGAATTTCCCAACCGAGAGGCTGGAGCTGGATCCCTACCTTGACGAGCCCCGCCCCATTGCCAAATAAATAAAAAACAACAAATATTTAAAATATCCAATTTTCGAAAAATTTAAAGTCGTCGAACTACGGGTCAACCGGACCAAAGCGTGCCCATAGATGCTCAACCAAATCATCGCGGAGGCGAGCATGCAGTCGTGCATCCTTCAAGCTTGCATTCCGTGCCAAATAGGCGTCGAACTCCGGTGGTGCTCCGGAATTGAATTGTGTTTGAGGAGGAGAACTTGGTCCCTCGCCGCCGTCACCGTCAAAATTACTTGCATTTCCACCTTCATCTTCAATGATCATGTTGTGCAATATGATGCATGCAAACATGATCGAACTCATTTGCTCCGCCTTCCACAAACGCGGCGGTCCTCTGATTATACCCCACCGAGCCTGAAGAACACCGAAAGCTCGTTCCACATCCTTCCTTGCAGCTTCTTGCATCACCTTGAACCTCCGCTTCTTCTCATCGTTCGGAAACTGGAAGCTCTTCACGAACACCGGCCAGTCCGGATAGATGCCGTCTGTTAAGTAGTATCCTCGAGTGTGGTGAGAATTGTTGGCGAGGAAGTGCACAGCCGCTTCATGCCCCGCTAAAACATCGTTGAATAGCGTGGACTGATGGAGCACGTTGATGTCGTTGTTGGACCCAGCGACTCCAAATAATGCATGCCAGATCCACAAATCTTGTGAAGCAACGGCCTCTAATATAATTGTTGGCTCGCCTTGATCCCCTCGAGTGTAGGCGCCGTGCCAAGCCACGGGGCAATTCTTCCATCCCCAATGCATGCAGTCTAGGCTCCCCAACATTCTCGGGAACCCATGGCAGGCTTCGTGCATTGTAGTGATGCGTTGCACATCGGCAGCTGTTGGCCGCCTCAAATACGTGCCGCCAAAGATACGAACAACGGCCTTGCAGAATTTCTTCAAGCATTCCAACGCCGTCGTCTCTCCTATACAGAGATATTCGTCACAACAATCAGCAGCAGTTCCGTATGCCAATTGTCGAACTGCGGCAGTGCACTTCTGGATCGGGGAGAAGCTTAAGTGGCCAATAGCATCCGGACGTTGTTGGAAGTGAGGATCGACTTCTAGCGCATTGACAATGCGTAGAAACAACTCCCGGCTCATGCGAAATCGACGGCGAAAGAATTGTGGCCCATAAACAGGATCGACAGAAAAATAATCGCGATGGAGGCGCTCGGCTTCACTTTCACGGTCACGACGAACCACTATCCGCTTCTTCCTCGGGCGTGGTGGAGGTGGATCGAAACGATATGAACTTGCCACTGTCATAAAATTCACAACACATCTCATAAAAAATAAATCGGGGGCTTGAGTAGGATCGGGAAGAGGAGGAAGTTGTGCGGGATCAACATGAACTTCTTCGTCGGATGAAGAATTTGAGGAAGAAGAATTGGTGGATGAAGACATTTTCTTTAAGAATTGAAGAGAAAATGAGTAGTTTGATATAGTGTTTGTGATTGAGGAGGAAGGGGATATGTGATTATATATAGGTGAAAAAGAAAAAAAATATATTAAAATTGGCCAAATTCGACCGTTGAGAAGGCAACGGTCATTTGACCGTTTATTTTTTTTTAATTACGGAAATGGGGCGCGTGTAGCACACCCATCTCCTTCGCTCCACCTTCGCAGCAGGAGCGTTCCATCGCTCCACCTCCATTGCACCCGGGTGCGGCATCGGTTGCGGGTGCGATAGATCGGGATCGATCCCGGCTTCGCACCCGCCGATGTTGATGCTCTAAGTTGGTTGCTTCAAAAAAAAACACACATAAATTGGTTCATAGTCTTTCAGCATGCAAGCGTATTTGGGTTTTTATCAACAATGGAGATTACTCAGGTTTCAGATCACATGTTTATCTCATTTTTATGTATTGTGAAACGAGATAGTAACATAGAGAAGAGAGAGAGTTGGGGGTGCTGTGTCATTGTTGTTGGTTTAAATTCTGCATATTCTTTCATGTTCGTGTAGCTGATGTAAAGTGTACATTCTTGCATTGACTAATGAAAAGATTAAAGCTCTCATGTGCATGTAGATTATTAGATCGAACCACATAAAATCAGTGTCTTCATTGTTGTTTTAATTTCTCTGTTTCATGTATGAACTTTGTTCTTGTTTAGAGTTTGTGATTTTCTTGAATTCTTAAGTTCTGTTTTGAGTTCAAATAGAGTCTAAATCATAATAATTGACGCCGTCTAGCGAAAAGTAAATATCACGGTGAAAGTCAAAAGGAAGCGATCAATCTAACACAAAATCAATTGATGAAAGTATCATAACGACTGCTAAGTTCGATATGAAAAAATTTACAGAGTAAAATGACTTCGCACTATGGAGATTAAAGATGAAGGCTATCTTAACCCAACATAGTCTAATGGGTGCGATGGATAGCAAGCGAATGAGGAAGATAAGGAAAAACATCTATAGATTATGCAAAAGGCACATAGTGTTATCATATTTTGTCTTGGAAATAAAGTATTGCGTGAAATAGCTAGGGATGAAACTGCAGCATGGGTTTGGACTAAGCTAGAGTCCCTATACATGACAAAGTCACTAACAAATAAACTTTACACGAAAAAGAGATTGTATTCATACAAGATGACAGATGACAAGAGCATTCTTGATCAATTAGATTAACTCACTATGGCAGTGGAGATCTTAAAGATATTGAAGTAAGTCTTGGGGATGAAGATAAGGTTATCCTAGTGCTAAATGTCTTTCCAAGATCTTTTGATAATCTCAAGGTTGCGATGATCTAGAGTAGAGAAACCTCTATCACACTTAAGAAAAGTGCATAATGCACTAACATCGAAGGAGCTACAGAAGGCAGTTGAGACCAAGACTGGAGCTGCAAATGAAAGTTTAAACATGAAGAGTAAATTCACAAAAGGAAATAACAAAAAGCATTGGAATGAAAACAATAAGTCTGGAAATTCTAAGGCTAAAGAGGATAATAAGAAAGAAACCAGAATATGTCACTTTTGCAAAAAACCAGACGATATAAAAAAAATATTGTTATAGTTGGAAGAAGAAACAAGAACAAAAGACTACAACAACCACTGGCATAGCAGACATTGCATAACAATGTCAAGAAACATAAGCTCTCAATATCCTTACTGATATCACACACTTTTCCATGATTTTTAATGTTCTTAAGATGTCAATTTTATAGGAAATTGAGTGTTTGATGATTGTTTTGTACTTAAATTATTTTATCTTGTGAAATATGATACTTGTTCGTACTTTGATAAAAACTACAGAAATATATATTGAAGTTGAATTTGGAGATATGTTCTTAATAAGAGTTCGTGGGTGCAAACGGATCGCAAATTAGAGTTCAAACAAGAAAATATGGCCGAAACAAGAAAGTCGCACGCAGTAGTGGAATTGTGGCGATCAGGTGGAGACCGCCCACTCAAGAAGGATTTTTTGCTTGGAAGCGGCGACCTGGCGGCAGTCGCCAGCCGTGGTCGCCGCGTGTCCGTCTTTTTCTCGGTTTCTGTATTTTTTTCATGTTTTTTGGAATTTTTATACTGTGTTTTTCCATGTGCCTATAAATAGTCTTTTTGTTGACCTATTAGACACTCTTCTACACCTCTTTTCTCCCTCTTTTTCATATGTTCCAATTTTAGACTTAGAACTTTATAAGTTTTCATAATTTATTTTCTGCAAGACTTCAAGATTCAAGATGTTCATTCAAGATTATTTTCAGGTTTGATCTATTTTATTTATTTTAGTTGAATTCGAGTTTTAAAACTAGATTTCACAATTATAAATAATTATGATAACAAATATTTTAGTTTTACTATCTATTTTGGACATTTTAAAAATCCAATCTTAAATTTTCGTCGCTATTCTCGATTTATTCTTGCATTTTTATTTTATTTTTAGAAAAATATGATCAATAATGGTTCCTCATTCTTCCCATTGATGACTCGAACCCCCAACCTATTAGTTGGAGGGAAAGTGTCTTACCAACTGAGCTACGCTTCGTTGTCTTATTCTTGGCAAGTTGGCTGTTGGCGACTTCTTTTTTAAAGTAGAATTATTCTATGTTGGGACACAAAAAGATATATCCAACCTCCTGGTTTTGATGATACCAAAACTGATAGAAAGTCTCTTCTAGACTGATATTCTCTTTATGGACTTAAGTGTTTTAGTCCTATCTAGTTTAGACTGGAGCGGCAAAGACTGAAGACCAACATCTAAAGACACCTGACTAAAGATTGAAGACTAAAGTTGAAAGAAGCTAGACTAAAGAATTACAGACGCTTGACTGATGAACGATGTGATCTCTGATCAGCCGAATCAACTGAACGATACGCACTAAAGATGCAGATACTGGAAAAGCATCAAGGACACTATCTCAGCCGGAATATTCAACTGATGAACTTTAAGCTGAATACTCTCTCTGACTAACTGGCGGTTCGAAGACTGATACGTTGGAAAGCTTCAGTCAGTCTCTCAAGAAACTGAAGTAGTCAACAATTGTACTTGGTGCAATTAATGCTAAGGACAGAAGCATTAAAAGCCGAAGATAGGAGATCGGCCTTCCTGATACAAAGCTTCTATTGCTGTGTCACATCGGCCTGCAACACCATCTCCAAGAAAGAAGACTTTACTTCTTTCAGAAAGGATATCAGAAGATTGAAGACTTGAGCCCAAATTCAAAGTTATCTCACAACGGCAAATTTATGAAGACAATCTCCACTAACTGATCTATTCAAGACTTTGCCTATAAATAGGTTCAACATCCAAGTTTAATCTTCACCGATTCAAACACATCCTGCTGAACCTCTGCCAAATCCACAAGTCAGCCTACTCATACTTATCCATAGTTTGAATCGAAAAAGAGAATACACCAAGCCAAAAATCAGTCATCTGATTACATATATTCTCTTAGAACCTCTAGGCATTCCTTTGTAAATCATAAGCCTAGATGTCAATTACAGAGAGCATGTTCTCTGTAATCTAGTTGGTAGTACAAAGCCCTTTTCAACCGAGCGAAAATAGTGTTTGAGTGATAGAGTCTTAGACGGTTGTCTAAACTCGAAGAGTTCTCAGCCCCGCAAGCAAGACGAGTGAAGTCTTAGCAAACCTGCGAGATTGAGAAAAGAGACGAGAAGTTCAACCCAGTGTGTTGGCACTGAAACGGTAGTTTTAGTTGTAAGGTTTGTTGTGCACCCGTAAGCACAAGCCTAGTGGTTGTCACTCTAACCAGCTGACCGTGAATGTAGAATATTGATCTGAACCACGTAAAATTCTCTGTGTTCTTTATTGCTTTCAGTTGTTACTTTTCTTTTATGCTCTCAATCTTTACTTCAACTGAAACCGGTATAATTGAAAAAGAGAAATCTGAAACCTGACAACCCAACCTTCAAAAGGCTATTTTGTAAAAGATCATTTTATTCCGCTACGTGTGTTATTGATTGAACTGACAAATCTTTGATTTGTTCGTGAGATTCATAACACCTATCTGATTTTACTAACACTAGACTAAAGCAAAATTGGATCAATTGTTTATTGATATGTTTTTTGAACTGAACCTTTATCAAATTCAGTTTAGGGCTCACTCTCATTTCTCATTTTAAAAATATATTTAAAAAAAAAATCTTAAACGGAATATAATGAACAACAAAAGAGGCCAACAATTTGTGTAAATTGCGACTGAACAATATTTCCAAACATATATTTTAGTGTATATATTGTGTATAAATTAAATACAGAATGGCTGGCGATTAATTAAGATGTACAAGCAGGCCTTCGAGGAGGCAATTGCTGGTGAGGAGTTCTCTGCAGAAACAATTTAAAAAAAAAAAGCAAGTTAAATATTTTTTAATATTACTTGAAAATATAAATGCCATACTACAAAGTTAAAAATTGATAATGTAACTTTACTTAAAAAAATATGAAAGGCTGTGCACCAATTTGATAAAAATTTAGAAACGCGACATTATTGAATTTTTTTTTGATATTTTCTGTTATTTTTACTTAAAATATTAAAATATTTAATTCCTTAACCTTGCTGGTAAAACGTTGAAGTGTAATACCTGTAATTTTGGTCGCAATGTCTCGATAGCAATTGTTGATTTTTGATCAATTCCTGCACCTTGCTGGTAATTTTATGCAAAAAAGAAATATAATAATAAAATGATATATAGGGGGGAGATTTATATGATTATGTAATTAACTATTCTTTAAGTTTTTATCCGAAATACTTCTTCCGTTTCATAAGAGTGTACATGATTGTCGGCAACACAGGTTTTAGTAAACATTAATTAGGTGAGTATATTATTGGTGGAAGAAGTGATCCATATTTATTAGTGTAAGAAGGGAATTAAAAAAGAAAAAAGTACACATTTATATAAAACGTATCAAAATAGCAAAGATTGCACACTTTTATAAAACGGAGAGAGCATGATTCATCATTATTTTTAATTGTCGTTACTTGAGATAAATTACCTTGCATAGAGCCCAATCTGCCGAGTCAAAGAAGGCCCGCTCATGGTCCTGAATTTAGGGCCAAAATAATTAGGTATTTATTTTAAAAGTTAAAGCCCTTTTAAAATAGCCTCAAAATGACATTTTAAGAGGTACTCGATCCTCTTTCATAACGAAAACCTAGACATATATATATATATACTTAAATAAAATATGGAATAAATGAGTAGAAATACAATTTAAAAATTAACGATATTAATAATAACTACAAGATTAATAGCAGTCCCTAATTATAATTTGAATTTAAACTACAAAGTTGAATTAAAATGGTATGAGACCGTCTTGTGGATTAAAATCCGTAAGACAAATTAAACTCCAATTTATGGCATACTAATACGCACATCCGTGCTATGCACGGCGAACATCAAAATTAAATGACGCATTTGAATAAATAAGTATAAATATTAAACAGAAATAAAACATAAATAAAATATAAATAAATATAAAATATATTTTAAAAAATAAAATAAGCACATCAATTCCTCTAAATTATTTGATAATGAAAATTAACATTACAAATCTTTATTATAGAGTATTACATGTCATAATAAATAAATAAATATTTTCATACACAAAATTTTAACGAAGAGAGAGAAAATATAATATTTTAAAGTTTTCTTAATTTATTCGTTTCAAATTCATATTTTTATTATTTTTATACCATATTAAATATTTTGTCACGATCTTATATATAATATGAATATTAAATTTTTATGCATAAATTAAATCTGAGGATGTTTAGACAATAATTAAATTGTATAAAAAAAATAGAGAAAAATTGATGGGAGAAGAAAGAGAAGAAAAAGGGAGGACGGGCAGGGGGATGAATGGGAAAAACTCCTAATTTATACTATATTATATAGATTTATAACTTACTGACATCCAATTGACTTTGTTTCTAGATTTTTACTTATCTTACATATTTTAATTCATAATTCATAAGACTGACATCCAATTGTCTTTGTTTCTAGATTTTTGCTTATCTTACATATTTTAATTCATAATTCATAAGACGAACTCATACAAGAATCTCTTTTAAACAATTTATAAATTAAAAATACAATTTTAACGACTACTTCATCTTGTTTTTTTCAACCCCAATAATGCCTCTCTAATGCTCTCTCTTTCTCTCTCTCGGCTAGGGATGACAATGGGCAGGATCTGGACCGAATCTCATTAATATCAGATTCAGATACATTTTAATTTATGGGATCCAAATCCGCCCCAAATTCAATGGATTTGAAAATTGGGATTCAAATCCGCGGGTCCACTGGTCCAAATCCATGGATCTATTATTTTTAAATTAAATTCAAAAAAGTCACAAAATCAACAATATCTAGTTTCCATCATAAAAAAAAAATTGCACAAAACATATTCATGCAATACAAAGTCTCAACATAGAAAAATAAGTCACTAAAAATTCAAAATAAACAAATCTCAATGCTTAAGTCAATGATAACAAGTCTTCCAAATTACATTTTCTAAGAAAAAAAGTCTCCATCATCCATGATACAACTACTGTAGGAGAAACTAGGGTTTCTTTTAAGACATAGTGTATTATTTTTAAGATCTTAAGATGTAGCAGAACGCAAAATATCATTTTACCAATTTTAATTTAGAAAAACTTACTTATGTTGAAGTTACAATAATTAATATAGTTAATAACATTTTATATGCAATAGAAACATCGAGAAAGCAATATGAAATTTTAACAAAATCAAGAATTCAAATAAAGTGCGAGAGAGCATAATGAGAGAGAAAGAAAGTGTAGTGTGAGATGAGAGAGCAAAATATAAAAAGCGAGCACAATACAATTAAACTTTTTTTTTATGATCGATTAAAAATTAATATATAATAATTTTAAAATTATTACTATATTATAAATAGTGAATTTATTTTTAAAATTTAGCCACTTAACTTTGGGACCCTAGGCCTTTGCCTACTTGCTATATAGAGTGGCCGGGTCTGAGCAGCAATAGCAGACTAGCAGTATAGTAATTAAACATTCTTGTTATTATTACTAAAGTAAAAAGTACACTCACCTTTGATATTAGAGGCTTCTTTTTGGGAACAAGTCCGCCATACTTTTTATCAACCATTGCAATCTGTAATAAAAGAAAATTTCAAATAATAAATTATTTCACGTGACCAAACTACCAATTTTTTCGACTAACACATAAAATTCATGGAAGCAACCTAACAGCCTAAATAATGACAAAATAAAGGGACTAACATCCTAAATTGGAATTTAAAAATTAATTTTAGGGGTTAGGTGTCATTTGAGCTTCAACGTCCCGCCTAACTCAATTTGACTTCCATTTTGGAAAAGGGAAATTAAGCCACGAATATTCTACTTTTAATTTCAAGTATATTACCGAATTTGACTTTCTTAATTTTATCATCTTTTTAAAACCATTTGCATCTTATTAGGAGTGTCAAGTGCGACAATCTCATTAACAAAAATTAATACATATATTAAACAAATAGAACATTTGAAAGGGGAATTTCTGAGTGTTCACATTAATTTGTTGACAGGCTAACCACCATCAAAATTAATCAAAGGCATGCAACAAGTCTATGCCGACATTAAATTTTATGTATAGTCGAGTAAATTAAATTATTACTATTATTTTAGACATATATTTAAATTAATTAAAATCTTAAAGAGTCAGTGGCTGAAAAATGCTATCTTGTAACAATCAAATAACTCAAGAATTGAACTATCGAATTTTATGGACCACTATGTTGCTAGAGGTAGACCATATTGCACGTGAACACCTCCAAAAAGAAAAAAGAAAAATCTATATCTTTATTCCATTTTGTTTCTCACTATTCGAAAAAGTTCTCATGTGAATATTCTATATCACTATAGATGTCATAATATAAATTCAACTTTTTTATATCACAATCACATAGTATTAAATCAGGAAGTCTCTTATACCGATGATCACACGATGTAGATTAGTCACATACTGTAATAAAATACTTTGTGTACAAAAGAATTTGTGTTAAATTGTGTATTGCACACAAATGTGACGAGTTTAGATTAAATTTCTCGTGATGCATGTAAATATAGCATGTATGCATATTACACTAATTCTATTCTATAAAACTAAATTATAATAATAAATCCGCTGGCAAAAATCCTATTATAGCCCATTGGAAGTTTACCTTTTGTATTTTGTGTTTAGAACATTGACTATAATGGCCTAAAAGGAAAATAACAATTTTAGGTGTGACACGATCATCGTAAGCATCGTATTGTTTCAATGAGATGAAATACGACATTGAAAAAATTAATGAGAATTTTGTAAGAAGTTACCTCATGATCATGTTGGGAAGAAGCATTATACTGTTCACTTCTCTTGTAATCCTCCATGAGACTGCCTGTCAATTGTGTGTGTGTGTGTGTGAAAGAGAAAGAGAGAGAAGAAACAATACAGAAACAGAGGAGCTTTGAGAAATGGGCATTGGAAACGGATTGAACTAAGTATAAGACGGAATTCTTATTTCATTAATTTTATATATTTGAAAAAGGGAAAGAATATGAAATAACAACAGGAAAATTCCAACCATACAGTCAAACAAAAAAACCAAAAAGATAAAATAAAATTATACATTTAAAAAATAAAAATTCCGAGAAAGAAGAAGAGAATCGACATTACCTTGATGTAGAGGAAAGGAGAGAAGCAAGCAAAGAGAGAGAAAGAGAGAGACGATGGAAACAAAACAAAAATATATACAAGCGTGTGTGTGTGTGTGTGTGTGAAGGCGGATTTGTTAAGAGGATTGAGTTAAAGGGTAAGACAATATTAGACATGAATATACTAGTATTTTATTTTTATTTTTGTTTTGAGAAAATGGTATTTTAATTTAATTTATCAAACACGCAAATATGTGTGTGCGTATAATATGTGGCATATCCGCATATCTAGAAATATTCTTTATACATGGATACATATTTTGTGCCATGTAAAAAATAACCATTTTGACACCTACCGAATTGCAAATAAATCCATGATTAATGACGGATATATAAAATAAAAGATTAATTCTATATTGGAAATGTATAATTAATTTGAGTGTAGCAAAAAATACACATTCAAATCCATGATTTATTACGTGGTATATATAGAAAAATATATTTCCAAATTCACACCTACTAATATGCGCATATGTGTGTGAAATTTATTATAACAAGGTTGAGAGGGTTGGCTAATATTGGTTAGGGTAAAAGTTAGATTATAGTTAAGGGTGTTAGGACATCAACATCAATTGGAGCCTTAGCCTAACACGAACCCTACAATTTTTGGACAGCCTAATCTTCTTCACGCCGACACGTCATCTCAATACATTTTTTTTAGTATCACTAATACGCGTATATTAAAATTAAATGATATATTTAAATATATATATATATATATATATTTAAATATATCATTTAATTTTAATATACGCGTATTAGTGATACTAAAAAAAATGTATTGAGATGACGTGTCGGCGTGAGATCTAGGGCACGATCTGGTGCGTTTATTTTATCAATCCTATGACTGATATTGTATCTGGAGGGTGATTTTTTTTTCGCAGGGTTCGAATCCTGGAGGGAACAGAATATTTTAAATTTTGTTATTCATCAGTATATACTGCATTGTTCATCAGTATATATGTCTTATTCATTACGAATTTTTTAAATTTTATTTTTCATCAGTATATACATCTTGTTCATTAGATATACGTTTTGTTCATTAGTATTATATGTCTTATTCATTGTACTCATGTTACACGAAAAATAGGCGCGCCCCTATATATATATATATATATATATATATTAGATAAAATTAGAATATTAATTAATACAAAATAAGATTTAAAAATAAAATAAAATAATCCACATCAGTTACTCAATAAAAACACGAATTTCATCACGTAAATTTTCAATTTTATATAAAATGTAATGGTAATTATAAGTATTAAACAATTAAAAATTATATGAGAAAATTAGGATTACACAAAAAAATATCTCCTGATCACTCCCTACTTTTTTTTATCTCTCCCATTTTCGCAGCTTAACTTTTATCCTCTTTCAGCTCTTCTCTCTTTACATTCTAAAATATGGCTCTCCATTAATATTATAATTGCAAAATTATCATCAATTTAGTGGAAAATAAATTATTGAAAAACTGTGATTTCATATTATATATAGATATAGATTATCAGTTAAGTGAATATATTGGAATATTAAATTTAATAAATATTGTAATAATAATTAAATTATATATAACCTCAGTGTTTGAGTGGTGAAGGTGTCCGGAATTACTTAGGGGCTATGATGCACGGATTCTTCAAAAATTAGCATGTACGGCAAATCAAATTCTTTTAGGGTGCGATTCTCTCGGATTCTCGTTGGATTCGCACCCGATTCGCCGCGTGGCGTATCTTTTAAAATAATTTATAAAAATAAACCGGATTCGCAAATTCAATAGGCGAATTTCACGTATCTCGTGCACGAAAGGCCTACACAATGTTATTTTGATAATTTTATTTTCAGTTATGACTTATATATTGGACTAATAATATTTGAATCGTTATATTGTTGCTCAATTAACTTATATAATTGAAAATGCTTAACTTTTGGGTAAAATAAAATGTAAATGACATATAATTAATTTAAGAAAATTTAAATTGTATATATTTTATAAGCATTATATATCATAAAATTTTAATAGTTAGATGTATCATTGCCGAATCGCACCCTATAATTTTTAAAAACCCGTATCCCCGTACTCGTATCGTATCGCTCCCGCATCCGCACCTCCGTACCTATGCAACATAGCTTAGGGGCAATGGTTAGCCGGAGCTTCTGAAGTTTTTCCACTCTTCACTGCTTTTGTTTTGCTTTCTCGCTCATTTTTCTTTAGACGGGTACTCTTTTTCCTTGCTAAGGATTTTCCCATTGAATTTTTCCTCAGTAAGGTTTTAACGAAGCCCGGCCCTTAGTCTGCTTTTCTGTGCTTTCAAGGGTTTCCTTAAGTTTGCTTTTCTTTTTCTTCTTTTAATAAAATCGTTATTCAATCAATTAAATTATATATAACAAGTAGAATATTTTTCATTTTAAATATATCTCTAAATGTCAATCTAAAATTAAATTTAATTGCAAAAAGAAAACAACAAATATGTTTAAATTTATATTAAAATTAATATAAATTCTACTTTTTCAAATTATATTTTGAAAAATAAAGAGTTCTAAAATGAATTAATATAATCTAACTCTTCTTAGTTGCATTAAACATTATTATAATTAAAATATAGTATATAACATAAAAAATTATATCTAACAAAAACATAGGAAATGAAATAAAATTAATATATATAAAAAAGAAACAAAGAGAAAAAAAAATGGATCTTCAACACTGAGAGGAAGGAGAGAAAATAAAAGGTTTAAAATTTTAATGAAGAGATAAATTTTATTTAATTATATACTATTATTTATTATAAATTTATTTTTGATAGTTTTTATATCATATTAAAGATTTTGTCATGATCTTTAATTTATGATGCATATTAAATATTTTTTTCGTGAATCAAAGTTGACGATGTTTAAAAAAAAATAAGAAAAAAGATAAAATTGATTGGAGAAGAGAGAAAAATTTGGTAGAAATTTGGTGGGTGAAGATAAAAAATGGAGAAAAAAATAGCATTAAAATTATTTTTTATATATTATATAAATTATTTTGTTAAGATGTATTCACATGTCACAAGTTGAGTACGGATGTTTTAATTCGACTCTCGATCTAGAAGAAATCGGTATAACCTTTTTCACTAAGGTTGCGTTTACTTTGGTGAATAAAAATTTATTCATGAAAAAGGAGGAATAACAAAAATTTATGCATTTAAATGTCTCATTCCTTTTTCAACATGATTTGACACAAAAGAGATGCTCACTATTTTTCCTTTCTCATTTTCACTTCAAGGATGAATAATATTATCACACCAAAAATAGAGGGATAATATTATCCATCTTTCAAGTGAAAATAAGGAAAGAAAAATTTTTAGCATTTTTTTTGTGTCAAATGTTGGAAAAGAAATGAGACATTTAAATGCATAAATTTGTGTTGTCCATCCTTTTCCATGGAAATATTTATCCATCAAAGTAATATTTGTGTTGTCCATCCGTTTTTTTCTGTTAATGAGCCGGGGTTGTTTAGGGACGATGGTTCGGCCGGAGTTTCTGAAATAATCCCAACTCAGCTCGTTAACAGGGTTTCTTAGACGAGTACTCTTTTTCCTAACTAAGGCTTTTCCCTCCCGGGTTTTCCTTAGTTAGGTTTTAATGAGGCTCGACCCTTAGTCTGCTTTTTGTGCTTTCAAGGGTTTTTTGGTTTTCCGTTTCAATAAAATTTATCCATCAAAGTAAACGCAGCCTAAAAAATCAACATTCCACTACTAAACACGCCCGTTAGCAAACTATAATTTTTATCTCTTTTATTACAAATCATTTTTCTCGAGTTTTTTTTTTTTTTTTAAGAAACCACCCGAAGGGTGAGAGGTTAGGCAGACCCCCAATCTATAAATAATATATTTCTAATTAATTATTATTAATATTTTAAAAGGGGCTATAAGAAATAAAATGGGGGCTACGAATAGAATCACCCTTATTATAAGAAACAATAGGGCCGAATGGCCCTACTGGGCATACAAAATCAAAATTTAGCCTCAAATCTTAAAACATCAAATTTTAGCCATTAATTAGGCGGTATGCCTAATTTGCCCCTTTTCCATCGCACTCCAATGCTGCCTCTTCCGCCGCGCTGAACTCAAATGGCCTCCGAAGTGAAACCGCCGAGCTGCTCCACTATCCTCCGTCCTTCAATTGTCGTCGCGGAGTTCTGAGCCTGCCGTCAAATGCTCTCACGAACCGGAGTTTAATCTGCCAGCACCGCTTTCGCCGCGTCGGAGTGGTGAGATCGTTCGCCACCACGGCGGAGTCGGAGGCTGACTACGCCGCCGGCGAAGGAGCACCAGGTGTCGACAGATCTGATCTGATCTGTAGGCGGCGGCGACAGATATGATCTGATGAGGCGACAGCGGTGGATCTGATCTGATCGTTGCGCCGCCTCCTCCATCGGCAGATCTGATCTCCACCTTCTTCGATTTCAGCCATCGACAGATCTGATCTGATCTGGTCTGTGCTGCACGTATGGCACTTATGGCACTAATAGTGCCATAAGTTCCATAAGTGCACACTTCCCCCTAGGGTTTAGATATTCCATTTAGGGTTTAGATTATTCATTTGGGGTTTAGATGTTCCATTTAGGGTTTAGATTATCCATTTAGGGTTTAGATGTTCCATTTAGGGTTTAAATGATGTTGTTGTTTCTGTATTTGTGCTGATGACCATTTTACTTAGTTTTATTTTGAATTTCGTTGGCACTTATAGCACTAATAGTGCCATAAGTGCCAAAATGACTATTTTACTTGGTTTTATTTTGGATTTCCAATGGCACTTATTAGTGCCATAAGTGCCATTGGAAATCCAAAATAAAACCAAGTAAAATAGTCATTTTGGCACTTATGGCACTATTAGTGCTATAAGTGCCAACGAAATTCAAAATAAAACTAAGTAAGTGCCATAAGTGCCTAACCCGACCCGGCACGCGACCCGCGTGCCTGATCCTACCCAGTCCGCCTCATTAAGGGCAAAAACGTCCAAATCAATAAAAATGGCCAAAATTTGTGTTTTTTCAATGTGTGGCCATAAATTGTGTTTTATGCTTCATTTTGGCTACTTCAAAATTTTACTCTTATTATAATTAGTCAAATATAACCGTTTCTCGATTGCCAAGGAATGGATAATGACTCAATAATATGACAATAGTTAATTAATGTTGCTAAATATATTACTTCAGAAAAAAAATATTGCTACATATATGGTATACTATCGACGTGTACCTATCTAGGACCACTAAATACATCAATAATATGACAATATAGTTAATTAATGTTGCTAAATATATGGTATACTATGGGTGTGTACTTATCTTGGACCACTAAATACCTTTAGTGGGCTAAGGCTTGGTGGGCAAAAACTCAAGGGCCCATTATTGCTAAAGTTTTTTTTTTTTTTTTTTTTTTTTTAACTTATCATTGTTAAAGCTATGTAATACTCCCTCCGTCCCTGAAATGGCTTCCTCTTTGGAGACGGCACGAGTTTTAATAAAAAGTTGTAAAGTGTATTGATAGTGGAGAAAAAGTGATATAATTATTATTGGAAGTTGTGAAAAGTGTTATAATTAGTATTGGGAGTGGTGAAAAGTGAAAAGTAAGAATAAATAAAGTATAATTAGTGGTGGGGTAGGTTTCCAAAAATGGAAAGAAAGAAAGAGGAAGTTATTTGGGGGACGTCCCAAAATGGAAAAAGAGGAAGTTATTTTAGGGACGGAGGGAGTATAAAAGTGTGTGTTTGGTAGATGAATTACACTACAAGATACTCGACATAGGCTTGTTCGTGTAAGAGCACCTCCAATGCTTGTATCTTCGGTTGTGTCTTAGGTGGTGGTCCTCACCTAAGACACAGCCATCCACAGTCCTTGTGTTTTAAGTTGTGTCTAAGATCTTAATTTTCAAAAAATTTCCAATTGTATATTTTAATTTTAAAATTTCAAATTTTCATTAAAAATAAAATTCAAACATTACAACAAAAAAATATTACACAATTTAAATAATAAAAAAAATACATAAAGAAAATATAGAATTTTAAAAGAAAAAAAAATTGAAACCCTACCGACCCCACCCCACCCAGCCTTTTTTCCCTTCTTTCTTCCCCACCTATTCACTTTATTTCCTTCTTTCTTCCCCACCCAGCCGCTTCCGCCCATTTATCCTCTACAAATTTTTTTCCTAAGTTTTTTTTTTTTTTTTTTCCATTTATCCATTGCTCTTCAATTTTTTTTAATTGTGCGCGTCCGCCGAACGCGCCAAATCCCATCGCCCTTCGCCCCGATTCGCCGCTAAGTCGCGGCCTCGACCCAACTGAGGTCTCCAGCGCGCGGTGTCGTCCCTCGCACCGCGTCAACCCAGGGCCTATGCTCCGCGTTGGAGATGCTCTAAGAACTAAGACCATATGCTTCAAAAGTTTTACAATAATAACTGTTTTGGTTCTCTTCAATGCATATCAGAAACTTCGCTGAGAACAAATTTAGTTAGAGCTTTCCATACTTGATAGAGAAGATGAAACACCTCCAACATCGGCAAATAGCACTATGTTTCATAGGATGTGCTTCTGAGAATTCCAAGTATTCTGTATGATTATTGACTAATGTTTTACTCCGTGTAGGAATCTGAGCCACAATTCATCATCTAGATCTTTGGGAAATGTGTTTGCTGGCCTTGAGAGTCTTGAACAAATGTATGTTACTGTTGGGTCCCGAAGGGTTTACTGAACAGGTGTATGGGGGGAGGGAGAATACACCTGTAGGCTATTTTTGCGAAAAACAAACAAATCAATCTTCAGTTGGCAAACGGTTGTAGACTGATACTGAGGAGGCTTCAGTATTTTGATTCCAGTCAAGCACAGAGCTATAACTGATATCCACGTAAGGCTTCAGTCTAGAGTTTGTAAAACATAGTAGAGTTACAAATCTTACTGACTATCAGTTGATTGGTTAGTTAGACTAATAACTCAGCAACGGAAATTTAAACTTAATTCAAATAGCCTTTAGAAAGTTTGTCACTTAATAAAATCCTTAGTTACACTTTTCAGTTAAGCAAGTTCAGTAATAAAATAGACTTAAGCACAGAGAAAGATCAACTGAAAGCAAATAAAGAAGACAAGGATTTTTACGTGGTTCGGAACAAGTTCCTATATCTACGGCCAGATGATCGATCTGACAAACATTATGGCTTGTGCTTACGGGTGCACAACAAACCTTGAACTGAAAATCAAATTTTCAGTACCAACACACTGAGTTGGATTTCTCGCTCACTCTTAGCACGCTAAGACACACAAATGCTTTTTCCAGCATTTGTCTAAGATCTCTGGAGTCAGAGCACTAGTCTGAACTCATCTATACTCAAACACTCTTTTCGCTCAGTTGAAAAGAGGTTTGAAATCTTCCAACTAAGATTACTGAGAACAGGCTCTCAAATAATCGATTCTAGGCTTAGGATATAACATGGGTTGCCTACATTTCTAAGAGAGTTTATGTAATCAGTATGACTGATTTTACAACATTTGTGTACTCTCTTTTTCGATTCAAAGTTTTGTCTAAAATAAGACTGCTTGTGATTTTGACAGAGCTTCAGCGTAAATCTTTGAATCGGTGGTTATTGAAGGCGTTTCTCAAGCTCTATTTATAGGTGAAGTCCCGAATATATCCGTTGGAGAGACGGTCTTCAGGATTTTAGTCGTTGTGAGACATTCCGTGCTTTGGACTGAGGCTTCAATCTTCTTAGCTCTTGATTGGTTGAAGGTTTGAATCCTTTTTGTCCTTGGAGCAGGGCGCGTCTGAATTTTAGCACGAAAAAGAAAAGTTGGTGTACTGGAAAGGACGATCTTCATATCAGGTGCATTTAATGCTGTTGCGGGTGCCAGCGTTTCATTTTGATGAAGAATGTTGACTGATATACTCAAGTTGAAGCTCCGTTGTTTACACGTGTTTGCACGTGAGACTCGAGTTTAACTGAAGAATCAGTTAGAGCTTTTGTCATTCGCTTGAATAGTCGTTGTCTTCAGTTAAATTGTCTTCCTATTTAACTGAACGTCTCTAGTTCATGGTGTCCTTCGTATCACCAGTGTCTTCCTTCAGTTGTTCTATCTTCAGTCGAACTTTGATCTTCTAAGTCTTCAGTCTTTAGTTTCTTCGGTCTTCGACAAGGAGAAACTTCAGTTATCTATAAACTCCAATCTAGCTAAAAGATTGAACTCTAACAGTTGAGTTCAAATAAAGAGGCTAGTCTAGAGAAAATAAAACTAAGGGTTTTGAGATCATCAAAACTGGGATAAGAATATTTTTCTATTTCCCAACAGTTATATTGCTACATTTGCTGAAATTCATTTGATCATTTTTCAGTTTTGAGAAAATGCATACTTTTTTCACCAGGGATTTGTCGTTCAATAGCTTCACTGGAAATCTACCTATCCCGATCAAATCTATGTCAAATCTTAAAAACTTGTGAGTTTGTTTCTCTGTTATTGACTGTGAAAATTACATGAAACTGACATGAACTATTTCAGGTGTTTGTAGAGCCATCAATTTATTGGATCAATAATTTTCTTAGCTAATCTCACTCCCATTGAACTGTATGTAAATCTAATAATTTTTTGGAAATTATTTCCACTATATTTAGGTGATTATGCACTAACCAATCCCAATTTTCAAGGAGATTGAAGATAACCATTCCAGTGGTGTTATTCCAGGACATTTCAGTGGTGTTATTCCAGAACACTTTCTCATCATAAAATCAGAATTTCAAACATCTTTTAACATAGAGCTTTCTTCTTCATAACCTATTAAAACCATTAAAAGAATTCATTAGTTTCCATAATGAACTCCAACAGATAATAATAAGCATGAACTATGTATTAAAATCCATAAAAAAAACTCTCAAAATATGCGTATAAAATACGCCTAATCTAATTCCCCCACACTTAGACAATGCTCGCCCTCGAGCACAAGAAAAAAATAATAGGAAAGATAAAACACAAGACAAAACTCAACAAACTAACAAGACCAACTATGGCAACAATCACAACAACAAAATCTCAAAATTAGGACAAGATACAATCATCATTTTCCTCAAACCATTCTTGGAATCAACAAATATGTGCATTCACCCCTTCATTCGAGTCAAAAGTGTGCAAATCGATCCAGTCTCACCAAGTTCGCTCAAATCTCTCAATATCAAAATGCAAGGTGAATTCACATAATGCAACTTGATTTTATCCATTATAAGTTTGCCACTATGTCAATATCTTCAATCCCAAAACGAACTCATTCATGAATCAACAGGTCTTTTCACAAGGTTGTAATGGAGGTAGGGTGCATAGGTAGGATAACAAAAGTGGATAAACAAGGCTAATAAAACCAACAAAATGCAAGTAGTTCACCACATTCGAATCCCAAAATCAAACTCAATCAAATCAACCCTCATTCACAATATATAGGCATACAAATTCCAATATCCTCTTTAACTTCTTGCTTCTGTTTTTCTTTTTCCCTTTTTTTTTGCAGATAGTACTGTTCACATTTATTTTTGAACTAAAATCATTGTTGTGGTCCCGGAGGGTTGACTGGACATGTGTATGGGGGAGGAATACACCTGTAGGCTATTTTTCACAAATCAAAACAAACTTAACCAAATTTCAGTTGGAAATAAGTTGTAGACTGATACTGACAAGACTTCAGTAATCTGACATCAGTCAAGTACATGGCTTAACTGATATCCACGTAGGGCTTCAGTCTATAGTTTGTAAAACATAGTAGAGTTATTGATCTCAGTAACTATCAGTTGAGTCGTCAGTTGGATTAATAACTCAGCAGCAAAATTTAAACTTAGTGCGAATAGCCTTTAAAAAAGGTTTATCACTTATAAAATCCTTAGTTACACTTTTCAGTTAATCCAGTTCAGTTGGAAAATAATTTTAACACAGATAAAGAAAAACTGAAAGCAGATAAAGAACACAAGGATTTTTACGTGGTTCGGAAACAACATTCATATTCCATGGCCAGATGATTAATCTGACAAACACTCTGGGCTAATGCTTCAAGGTGCACAGAAAACCCACCAACCCACTCTCAATTGGATTTTTCTCTGACACTTAGCACACCTTGACACTCTCGTGTCTCGCTAAGGTCTTTGGAGACAGAACCCTTGGTCTGAACTCCCTCTTGGCTTACCTGGTGCCAAGGAAACCGATCTATTTAGTTTTTTGGTACTAAACAACCACTCAAACACTCTTTTCGCTCGACTGAAAAGAGGTTTGGACTCTTCCAACTAAGACTACTGAGAACTGGCTCTCAAGTAATCCATTCTAGGCTTAAGATAAAACAATAAGTGCCTAGTTCACTAAGAGAGTTTAGGTAATCAACTAGACTGATTTTACAACAAGTAATTACTCTCTTCTTCGATTCGAAATGCTATCTATGGAATTGCTGGCTCGTAAATTTGACAGAGCTTCAGCGTATGTCTTCGAATCGGTGGAGATTGTTGGCGTTCCTCAAGCTCCATTTATAGGTGAAGTCTTGAATAGATCCGTTGGAGAGATGCTCTTTAAGATTTCTGCCGTTGTGAGAGGATGTCACTTCTTGGGCTGAGGTGACAATCTTCAAATACTCCATGTAGCAAACATTTGAATTGTCTTGTCCTTGGAATATGTCGTTTCTGCATCTTTACACGCAAGGGAAAGCTTTAGTGCTTGCAAGGACGATCTTCAAATCTTCAGCATTTAATATTGTTGTACTTGAACATTTAATGCGGCGTGTCCAATACTCTTCACTTTTGTTTGATGCAGAATGTCGACTGGTACTTGACTTAAGCTTCAGTTCGACACTGATATTGTATTTCACGAATATCTTCGACTGGTAACTGTAGTCTTCCAATCAGGGTGCATCTTTCGGTCATCCAGTGCAAAAGCTTCAGTAAACTTCCTTCAATCTTCGGTCTTCAGTCAGTTTATCTTCAGTCTTTGCCGCTCCAGTTAAAACTAATGTGGACTTAAACACTTAAGCCCCTGAAAAGAATAAAGACAAAGAGGCTTTCTAATAATTTTGGTATCATCAAAACCAGGAGGTTGGATATCTTTTTGTGTCCCAACAATCATAGCATCACCTACAACCTCATTCTTAAACGACCTACAACCTCCTTTGTCAATTTCAATCCTCATTCATTCTAACCAATGCATCTTATCTCAATCAACCTTATTCCTCCAACAATATAATATCACAATGCAAAACCACTTGCATCGTGTTGGAAATGGACAAAACTTGGCTAAAATTTTTGAGGCTTTAATCATATAAACAACTGAAAGTGTCAAGACTTCAAAATGGCTTACTAGTGAATATTGAAAGGTAGGATATTTTTAAGGCCAATGACACGTTCATTCCTAATGCCTAAATCACTTTCACAAATGAGTCCAATTTCAAATTTTTTAATTATGACAACATGGCAAACCGAATATCAAGAAGTCAAGTAGGGGTGTGCATTCGGTCATATGATTCGGTTTTTGCTAAAACCAAACCAAATCATATTTTTGTTCGGTTTAAAAAAAATCGAATTGAACTGAATTAGCCGAAGAAACCGAACCGAATTAACCAAAATTTTATAATTAAAATCGAACCGAACTGAAAAACCGAATTAATCCAAAAAAATCAGAAAAAAATGAAAATTTGAAAAAAAAATGAAAATTCTGAAAAAATAACTATAAAATTTAAAAATATATTAGAAATTAGATATTATAAAATTATAATTAAAATATTACTCCCTTCGTCCCACTTAAATTGACACTTTCCTAAAATAGTATGTGGTCCCTACTTTCTCTACACACATAAAATAAGTGGACCATACCTACTTTACACTCTTAACCTAATCTTCTTAATCTCCGTGCCCAACTCAAAAGTGTCAATTTAAGTGGGACAAAGGGAGTATATTGTATGTATGTATGTATGTATGTATGTATGTATGTATGTATATATATATATATATTATAAATATAATTATGCTTTTCAGTTTTATTCGATTTTAAAAAATTTGAACCGAATCGAACCGAAAAACTGAAATTTTATGGAAAAAAATCGAACCGAACCTAAAAACACAAGAAAATCGAACCATATTTTAAAATTTTGATTTGGATCGGTTCGATTATTTGGTTTTGAATTTTTCGCTCACCCCTAAAGTCAAGTATGAATAATACTCATCGAAAACAAGCAAGGAGCATTCAAATTGTTGCTCGAAAGGTTGAATCATCACTATATGAGTGATTTCCAACAAAATTGATCAATTTGTATATTCGTCATCCTCAAACACATATGAGTTTCAACACATTTTAATATCATCCAAGTAAACAACCAAACAATCAATATCAATATGCTCATCCTAACTAATCAAAATGCCCGCATGATATGTTGCCACAGACAGAGTCACAAATACCAAAAGATAACCAAAATAAAATGAGCACACAAACTCAAGACAAAAGACATAAAACTTTCCCAACTCTTAGAAAACACAATGTCCTCATTGTGTGGGGAAATACTAAAACAAAGACACAAAACATAGAACACATAAAAGATAAGGGTAGGGGTGGAAAATCGGGTACCCGCGGGTACCCTACCCGCAAAATGCGGGTACCCGCGGGACGAAAACTGCCGAAAACGGCACCCTCACCCGACCCTCTTTTCCGATGCGGGTACCCGAATACCCGCAGCGGATACCCGCTGCGGGTATGAGGGTACCCTCACAGTCCCGCAATTTTTTTTTAATTGTAATTTTGCGGGTTTTTGGTCCCGCTGGAGGGTATTTCGTCCCGCGAGAGGGTATTTTGTCCCGCATTTCACAAAAAAAAAATTGAAAATATCCTTTCTATTTCATCGATTATCCATAAAACCTGTGACGAATAAAATTCCTAATATTGTTAAATAAAATTATTTAATTTAATTTTTAAATTTTGGTTAATTGGTTTAATTCCTAATATTATTAAATAAAATTGGTTTAATTCCTAATATTTATTGGTTTAATTCCTAATATTATTAAATAAAATTCCTAATATTATTGGTTTAATTCCTAATATTATTGGTTTAATTCATAATATTTATTGGTTTAATTCCTAATATTTATTGGTTTAATTCCTAATTGGTTTAATTCCTAATATTATTAAATAAAATTCCTAATATTTATTGGTTTAATTCCTAATATTATTGGTTTAATTTCTAATATTTATTGGTTTAATTCCTAATATTTATTGGTTTAATTCCTAATAAAATTGGTTTAATTCCTAATATTTACTTTTGGTTAATTGGTTTAATTCCTAATATTATTAAATAAAATTATTTAATTTTTGTTTTTTAAATATTTATTGCGGGTATGCGGGTACCCGCGGGTACCCTCTACCCGCGATTTTTGAGGATGCGATACCCGCACCCGACCCTCCACCCGAATTTTGCGGGTATCGGGTACCCGATACCCGCGCGGGTATCGGGACGGGTGAGGGTATACCCGATACCCGCAACCCGATTTTCCACCCCTAGATAAGGGGGAAAAAACGAAGCAAACTAAAAGAACTTCCATGAAACTGGATCAATTTTTAGGTGGTTTCAATTTCCTCTTTGGTAACTTTACAATTGAAGGCACAATTGGTTTAATGCTGGTTAGTATGGGCATACCGCGCGACAGATGCCGTGCGAGTGAGAACTTCATTGGTGGAGTTCAACTGCACTTTACACTCTTGAATTCCATCACAACATTCTGGTTGTGCTTCTTTATCCTTCTTGAATATCTCCACAATCTCATTTTCATCTTCTTTTTTCTTGTTTTGAGGCAACCTGAAAAAATAAGGAAAAGAAATTAGTGCTTTAGAATTAGAAATTTTAGATTCAACACTTGCATTGGAAGAAGAGAAATTTTCATATTGTTGTGCCCCTTTGACAACTTCATCTTTCTAAACTCTTTCTTGCTCTTCCTTCTCCTTTTCATCTTCATTAGGCTTTGGATCAAAAAATTCTTCCTCACTCATTAAATTCGCAACATAAACATACTCATTGGGATGTGCTTTTGTTTGAGATGGATGTTTTTCTTGATTGACTTAGAATTTGTTCACTTGAGTGGCGAGTTGAGTAATTTGTGTGCACATACTAGTGTGGCAGTATAATATGAATAGGAATTTTAACTATAAAATTTCGTTTGAGCATAAATGCTACAACACCGAAGTTTTGCATGGATGACATAAATTTTGTTAAAAGTAATTTGATTTATGGCGGAGATAATATGAAAAAAAAGGCTAAAACAATTTGAGATGAATATATTTTAAAAAAAATATTTTGCGAAACAAGGATATATAAAAAAATTAATTAAAAGTTTAAAAAGTCTTTTAGACTAATAGAAACTTGAAAGAATACATATCTAGATAATTTACTGGAATTTTTAACTAGTGAATAATGTTCATTAGATAAAAAAAATGTGTTTGTTAAAGGTCTTTCTCATTGATTTGCTAGGTCTAATATTGATTAAAGCTAATTTACTCATTATTTTTATCTTCTGATTATTATATTATCGCTAAATTATATTCTCAGTTATATTATAGGAGAATGTACCAAAATTTAGAAAATATAATTTTTTTAATATTTTAATCAATTAAGTATCATAGTGCATGGCATGAGAGAAAAACTAATGAGGTAAAAAATATGAGACCATACATTAAATGAAACATATATATTATAATTATTATTAGATAAAGATTATTTTTTATAATTCATATGAATACATACTATATAATTTGGATGACACAAGGAGTATAAAATAGCCAAGCAATATTAATTTCCTTGATAATAAACACCCAATACATTTTTTTACACTTGCAAACTATTGTATTGAAATGTAATAATGGTTGACATTTGGTTTAACAATATGTAGGGAATTTATTAATACTTGATTTCCTCCAAATCATTATGGAGTAGAATGTTATGTTTGAGAGCTTCACCAAAGTGTAGAGTATGTTCACCCATTGGAATCCTTCGGATCCCAAATTGGTCCACAACGCTTAAATGAGTGCACGGATGGAGGTTAATTTTTACGCTTTCTTTAGCTCCGGCCACCACATGAACCTTCTCGAATGCCACCAAACGTTTCTCCTCCCCCATAGATGGGGAGGATGCAAATAGCATCATAGTGTGGGTCCCGTCCATATCTCCGGCATTCTCAACATCAACATGAAACCCTAAGTTTAGAGCATCGCAATTTGTGTTCGAAACCCTAATGCCATTACTCATTAGCAGTGTGTTGTTCTTCAAAATTTTTGAGCTTGTGTAAGGGACAAACACTTTTGTTGGGCCATGGGCTAATGTTTCTCTAAACTTGGTGTAACTTAGCCCAAACCCAAATGAAAAAACAGTTGGACCCCTGTAAAATCGGTATGTCCGACCCGGATACCCTCTTGTAGGGTCAGCGTGCATCGACATATCCGTCATGGGCACCTTGGCTAAATAATCTTCAGGGTACCATGTCATAGGCAACTTCCCCCCTAAAAATATATATAAAAAATTAAATCATATATTTCAATCTAAACATGTAGAATAGATGTGTGTGTATATATATACCTGGATTGGTCGTCCCAAATATAACATCAGCAATCGCAGCACCTCCAGCTTGGCCCGGATACCCAGCCCATATAATAGCAGCAATTTTTGGGTCATTTTTAGCAAATGTAACATCGATTGGGCCCCCAGACATTAAGACCAACACAACTGGGCCTTTGGAGGCCTTGGCCACCCTTGACACAAGCTCTTGTTGGTGACCCGGTAAAAGAAGCCCGCGTCGATCGAGGAATTCACGCTCGATCGATTGGCTAAGGCCCATCACCAACACCGTCGCGTCCGCTTGACGAGCGGCGACCTCGGCAGGTCCAAATCGAGTATTATCGGGGCAACTCACTGGAGCGCATCCATTTTCATGAATCGTCCTAGCATATTTTGATATACCTTGTAATGCAGTAGTATAGCCACACGGAACTCCTATAATCAAGTTTAAAAAATAAAATTATGATCACATTGTACACAAATTCATCAATATTAGAGTTATTAATAATACGAAAACAAACAAAATAAAATGTATAAGGAGCTATACCAGCATAGTTGCCTATCATGGTGTCCGTGACGTCGGAGTTGGGCCCGATCACAGCGACGGTCCGATAGCGAGCGGGTGAAAACGGCAAGGCTCCGTTACGATTTTGCAGCAAAACAATTCCTTGGCGGGCGGCTTCAAGGGCCAAGTGTTGATGGGCCGGGGTGCAGACATCTCTGGGGCCCAAATAAGCATATGGCTGTCTAGGCCCGTCAAACATTCCCAAACGCATTTGGACTGTGAGTAAATTCCCGAGGGCCCGGTTTACGTCCATCTCATTTAATTTATTGGCCCGTATGGCTCCCTCTGTGTGGAGCGCAAGGAAAGGCCCGCAATCCAAGTCCAAGCCTGCATGCATAATTGAATGATTAAGCTGGCATGTGTAATTTTCCAAAAATGCCCCCAACAGTTGCGTATATAAACCTGCTTTAATCGAAGCAGCTGCTGCATCTTCAGGGGTGGATGTGTAATGTTGACTGTTGTATAGAACATCAACTGAGTCGCAGTCGGAAACAATGTAGCTGCATTTCATGTCATATTATATTATTTATTAATTGCGGAGTTGAACCCAAATGAGTTGATCTGAATTACTATTTAAACTGAATGAATACACAAACCCGTTGAGGCGCCATTGGCCGCGAATAGTGTCGCGTAGGAGAGAAGGGTCTGCACAAGTGGGCTTGCCATTAACTTGGTTGTAGGAGCACATCACACTTGCCACTTTCCCTTCAAACACACATGCTTTGAACGGCACATTGTATGTTTCCTCCAAATCCTGCTTGCTCACCTGCATCCAATACTACGTTACTACCCTCTTTCCATTTTTCTTTCATTCTCCTATTTTCTATTCCCTCTATCTCATATTTTGTCATTTTGATACATTCCACAAGAGGCTGCATTTTTTCTTTTTTGATAGCTTCTTCCACTAATAAAAGTGATACTCCTTCGGTCCACAATTTAAAGCCCTACTTACTCTTAATTTTTTTGTCCACAAATTAAAGTCATATTTTGCTTTTTGTACTTTTTTACTCTTCTTCTTTTCCTATATTTACTACTCTTTGTCACTAATGGACCCACTTTAAAACACATTTATCATTTTTATATTCTATATTTACTACACTTTATCACTAATGGACCCACTCACAACACCTTTATCACTTTAGTCAACTACCATTATATTTCATCCACATTACTTTTTTCAACTTTCTTAGTTTTCGTGCCCACATTAAAGTGGGGTTTTAAATTGTGGACGAAGGAAGTACATTTTTACACTAACAATAACATTTATTAAAATCTGTGTCACCAACAATTATGCTCATTTTCATGGAACGAACGGAGTCTTTTTTAATACGTGGTGATTCTACGAATAAAGTCACGAGACTAGAGCTCGATCACTTATTTATTATTATTATTATTGTTAATAATAATATGGTTTCTTTTTCATACCGTTTGCCTGTTTGGGCCCAACCATATATATCGATAAGAAGTGATTGATAGTTTAGAAATGGAGGATAAGCCGTGTAGGCAATGATCACGAATTAATAACGGAAAGAAGTGATTGATGTTTCTTTAAATATAATAAAGCAATCCCTTTCTAGGAAATAACGAAAAACAATTATTCAAAACTCCACATTTGTGCAATAAAAAGTTATAGATGTTTTTTCAGTTTTAGACACCGACAAAATAAATATCCTTGGCATGTTTGTTTGTCAGGAAAGTAATCTGAATTGTGATTGTTATTTCCAGGAAAATGATTCCATGGAAAATGAATCCTAATAGATTCATTATCCAGTGTTCGGAAATATCAAAACTAATTGTTAGGATTTTGGATTGTATCATTAAATAAATATATTTAATTAATATATGTAAGAATTAAAGTGATATTTACCCTTAATTTTCATTAATTCATAATATAATTTTCAAGGTTTCAAAGATTATTTTCAATAATTCAGAATATAATTGATAGTGTGAAAATAGTTCGGGGTTTAAAGTGATATTTGCCCTTAATTTTATAGTAACAACAAAGTACATTATTAAGATTAAATAAATGATTTATAATTCTAAAATTAAATTCATTTTTTTTCTTAGATAATAATAATAATAATAATAATAATAATAATAATAATAATAATAATAATAATAATAATAATAATAATAATAATAGCAATAAGTATGATTCATAATTCTAAGAATTAAATTATGATTTCTTAAAATAATTCATGAATGAATGAATGAATGAATTAATTAATTAATAATAATAATAATAATAATAATAATAATAATAATAATAATAATAATAATAATAATAATAATAATAATAATAATAATAATAATAATAAGTATGATTCATAATTCTAAAAATTAAATTATGATTTTCTTAAAATAATAATAATAATAATATTAACAATAAGTATGATTCATAATTCTAAGAATTAAATTATGATTTCTTAAAATAATTCATGAATTAATTAATTAATTAATAATAATAATAATAATAATAATAAGTATGATTCATAATTCTAAAAATTAAATTATGATTTTCTTAAAATAATAATAATAATAATAATAATAATAATAATAATAATAATAATAATAATTTCATTTTATAAAAAAATAATATTGGATATATATGTAAGTAAGAATCCTGAGAATGAGGAAAAAGAATACCTAAGAAAAGCTAGGAATAAGAATCCTGGAAAGTTGTACTACTTTCCTTGTTTTCAGGATTCTTATTACTTTCTCTATCTGACAAAAATTTAACCAAACACGGGAATTTAATATTTTGGAATCAGATTATTTTCCCAGGACAGAATCCGTGCCAAACAAACATGCCCTTAGAGATATTTTGACATAGGTTAAATAATTACCTTGGCATTAAAATGGAAGCGATCGACGCCATTCCAAAAATCAAGATCATAGGCGGTGTAGTGCTTGCAACAGGCGGCCACCTTGAGGCGGTTTCCGGCAGCGTTGCCCTGCAGCCCCTTGACGTAGCTGGCGGCATACTTAGCCGCCAAGGCGGGGTCCTCGCCCGGCGTCTCCTGCCCTCTGCCCCACCGAGGATCCCTGAATATGTTCACGTTTGGGCTCCAATAGCTCAGCCCCGCTCGACCTCCGTTGTACATTGCTCGTGCTTCATCTGACACCACCTATATTCATATTCCATATTAATTCAAATATCATTTTATTTTTTTTAAATTTCATTAATTAATCCATAAATAAGAGGATAAAAAGTGCTCGTCTATCACAAGCAAGGGAGAAAGGATATATACATAACGAAAAGGAATGGTTAATGGGGTGGGGTAGGGTGCAAAATGTCATGTTAATAGCCATAAACTAATTTATCAACATAATTGACATGTCTTTCCGATTTAGTCCTAATCCACAAAGAATCCTCTCAAACTCCACTATACATCTTCTACAATAACTATATACAATCCTCCCCTATATACAGTCAATTCATCCAAGTAAATAGATAATTAATTAGCATTAATATTATTTTTATCTGTCAAGACTAATCATTCAAAGTAAACACTTCTGGATAAAAATTAGTGTGTTCTATATTGATGTGACGTGGCAATAATATATGGATACGAGATGCAATCATCTTATATGCAATCTTGAAGCATTGAATTTTATTCTTATTCATTTTACCATTATTACATCCTAATATGATAGAAACAATATTATTTAATATTTTAAGGATTGCAATTTACAAAGAGATCATATATAGTAGTAGTTAATAAGGTTAAAAAAAAATTACTAGTTTCTATAATAGTAGGACATAATAGTATAATATTGAATAGGAATAAAATATGATAGCTAAAGAATGACTTTTCATGTCTATGTGGCATTGTGTCATCAGCAATAAGAGCATCTGATGAGTCAAGATTCATCAAACAGATGACTAGGATCAAATTAAATTTATAAATCACTAATAAAAATTAGTACAAATATATGAGCTTGAATCATAGTTGACCCGTTTTGTTTATCTTGACCTATTTGACTGTCTTATATAGTTTAATTTATTTATAGAAATAATTAATATAAATAGAGATATCATTGAGAATTTTGAATGAGCAAAATCCCAAGCCCACTGATCACCCATCCTCTATTTTGTAGGGTTGCTTTTGAACTATATATATATCAAATTTATGGCATGCAGAAAGCTGATTAAGCATGGGCAGTGCAAGTGGCAAATTATTTGTATTCATATGAATTATAGAAAAATAACCTCACCCACCCACCATATGCCTCCCAATATCAGTATTGGTCCTTTTTCTGCCGCGATCATTTGTTTTTGGACACTAGTTTTATCTTTCTCTTTCCAGTTTCATATTTCATTAGTCACATGCAACTTCATTATGTTAAAAGGATTCTGTCTGTCACCATTTTGAAAAAGAAATTTTGCCACCCCCTGTCACATTGTTGCATCACTCTTCATCAATTATTTCTCACCCAAAAAAAAGAAAAAAAAAACCTTAAAAAAATACTAAATATTTTTTTTATAAGTTAAATTAATTGGCTAGTTAGTGCTTGGATAAGTTTTAATGATAAATAAATCTGGCACATATATAAAGTAACATAATTTTCCTTTTCTTAAAAAAAAAATAACATTATCTTTATACTATATGTTTATTAATCGAAAAATAGTGTGTCCCATGTAGAGACTAATGATTGCGAGAGAATATAACACATTATTTAAAAATTTACTCTATTCATTTTTCATGCTACACATGCTACGTGTGTGATGAAATAAAATACGAGACTGGAGTCGTTATATATCTGACCTGACCAATGGCCTCCCACAATGAGGCGTTGTAGGAGGCGGCGGTGGTGATGACTTGAGGGAAACTGGTGGCGCCAGGGAACTCACCGCCGAACTTGACGCCAGGGCCGGTGTTGGAGACGCCGTGGAGCGCCTCCGACCACCACTCGTAGCCGGAGATCCCGAGCCGCTCCACCGGCGCGGCATTGTTCACTAGCATTCTTATTTTCTCTTGCAAAGTGAGCCTTCCGATCAAATCCCTAACCCTATCTCTTATATGCAACGACGCTCTACAAAACGGCAAGTTCTTGGTGGCGCCGTTGTTAGGGTCACAGGCGAACGGAGGCCGCGACTCCGTTAAATGGAGGAGGAGGAGGAGGAATATGAGGAGAGAGAATGACAAGTTTTGGTTTAGAGGGTTTTTGGCCATTGTTAGAGTGTGTGTTTTGGGACAAGAATTTTTTGTGTGTAGAGAATGTGTTTGAGGGATGAATGTATATATAGTGTGAGATGCTTCAAATGTTGATGATTGTATCTTCACGTCGTTTCATGTAATGTGTGTTGTGCGTGAAAAATAGAGAGAAAAGATAATGTTGATGAGATGAGTGAGAAAGTAGAACACGCATTTGCTTGATTTATACATGTAGGTAAGCATATTACATACATATTTAATTAATTATTTTGGTGACGCATTTATTTTAGTTTTCGTTTGTTGTAGGTGGGGAATTTGAATCTTGTTTTTGTTTTTGTTTTTTGAGATAAATTACATTATTCACGTTATGAAAGAAGTTACGCATAATTACGAAAATTAACCACCAATACAAATTAGATTTATGAAAAAAATCGGACTACAAAATGACTGCATCAACTTTACTTAAAAATAACTAATTGCAGTAAAGTTCTCAAGAATCTGAGGAAAAGATTCTTGATTGGATTATTGGAAGTTAGTCTTTTTCGAAATAAGATTTGCTTTGTGAAAGTTTGCTTATGTATAAATATAGATAATTCATATATTATCGTAATCTGCGAATTATTATAAAAAATGAAATTAAATTCATATCTATCCCTCACCTTTTGTGAACATTGTTCATGTTTAGTCGTCTACATAATTTTTCTTTGTTCTATACATTTATTTTGATGTTTAATACCTTATAATCTGTTACTATAAAACTAAAATGTGAATTATTTTGGCAACCGTCTCCATTTATAAATTCGGTCAATTGCCTATGGTTGCTTTTGCAGATTAATCAAACCAATAATGCATTATTATTGGTTCGCACAAATTAATGTCACACATTTTAGACACCTATATTTATATTATTATAGATATACAAAATTTGAGAGCTTTTAATTATTGAGTTCCTAGCTATATACAAATGTAGAAATTTGCAAGTTTTTAATTAATGAGTTCAGTCAATTCAAACCACCCCTTAATTAAGTGGGTATTAATAAGAATATATAATGACGATATCGAACCTGTACTTACAATGTATATAGTAATATATAAAAAATGAGTTTTCTCACCCTACTTTTTCGTTCTTTCTTTTCTCACCATTTTTTTACTATTTTTTCATTTTGGTTTTTATATTATAGTAATTATTTTTTAAAAATAGTCAAATTTGATTCATAAAAAAAAAAATCAATATGCATTTTAAATTTAATATTATAAAATTCATCAAAATGAATTTAAAATATTTTATTTTTTGTCACTTCATTAAAATTTTATAACTTTTCATTTATGTTTGTGTATGGAAATATTTATTTATTAATTTATTATGATGTGTAACTTTATAATAATGCATAATGCTAATTGTCATTACTGAATAATTTTTAAATTTATTTAATAATTATAATTTCATTACAATTTATATAAAGTTGAAATTTTACATTGTCAAATTCAGAATTTTATTGAGTAATTGATATAGATTATTTTATTTTATTTTTTAAATATATTTTTTATTTATTTATATTTATATTTTAATTTTTTAAATATTTATATTTATTTATTAAAATGTATCGCTTAATTTTAATGTCCGTCGTGCATTGCACGCGCGAATGAACATACTAATTTTTATAAAAAGAAGATACAAAATACTACCTCCTTTTTTTCAAGTGCCCTATTAAAATGAATTTTATTTATGAAGAAGTGTCTCATTTGAGAATTTCATATATGGTAAATGATGCATAACTTCTCATGATTATCTTTTATTAATGATAAAATTTTTACCCTTTCAAATTTTCATTCAATAATTAGAGGTAAAAAGAGAGAAATTATCCACTTTATTGGTTTGTGTGTTTTGTCGGTATGCGAACTTAAAAAGCAAGGGAAGCTTATAAGAGCATCTCCAATGCATTGGTGCTTAGGGGGTGTCTTAGAAGGTGGTCCCCACCTAAGACACACCCCTCTCCAATGCATTGTTTCTTAGATGAGTGCTTAGATCCTCATTTCCACAAAATTTATATTTCTACACTTTTATTTTTAAAATTCATATTTTATTAAAATTAAAATTCTACATTACAATAATTTAAAGACATAATTTAAATACAATAAAAAAATAAAAATTACAATAATTTCCTAGGGCTCAATCGGACCAAAACAAGACCAAATGTGCTCCTTCAAGTCCAATTTTAAAATAAAATCCCCAATTCTACACTTTAATTTTAAAATTTCAAATTTTTATTAAAAATAAAATTCAAACATTACAATAAAAAAATATTGCACAATTTAAATAATAAAAAAATACATAAAGAAAATATAGGATTTTAAAAATTAAAATATTCAATACTACATTAACTAAAATAAATAGGATTTTAAAAGAAAAAAAAAATTGAAACCCTACCGACCCCACCCCACCCCAGCCAGCTAGCCTTCTTTCCCTTCTTTCTTCCCCGCCTACCCACTTTATTTCCTTCTTTCTTCCTCTGCAAATTTTAATTCATCCCTTGCTCTTCAATTTTTTTTTTCTTATTTCACGCGCGTGGCATCCACACAGAAGAATTTTTCAGCCTTCGCCCCGGGTCGCCCACTCGTCCCGGCCTCACAACTGGCCGCATCTCCAGCGCGGCACGTCCTCCTTCGTCCCGGATCGACGCGGCTTTTCGACATCCGATTGGAGATGCTCATGAATCAATTAGAAAGTTTAAGGTGTCCATGAGTAGTATAAGCCAACTAATCTATTGTGAATAACCAACAAAATAAAAAAAAAATTGGATTTTGTGAATATCACTAATAGTCAAATAAGTTCGATATTATTATGCTCTGCTTCTCGAGTAGTATAATTGATATGGAAATTACGATTTCGCACGTTAACAGAGTAGCTGATCATGGAATATAAAGTTATCATAATTAGCGGTCCAACCCGTGCCCAACCCTTGTGCGATATACTAGTGTATTTTGTACATTTATATAGTGTAGACATCTCGTACAGTATAATATATTTTTCACATTTATGTGGTGTAAAGGTCATGCATATATGCGATGTAGTGGCTTATTTGATATGCCTCTTGTAATTAAAAAAAAAAATCCATACCCAAAAGCCCCTTAAGTGGTTCTCACTCCTAGAGAGCCCCTTCTCCACATTGGGGGATCTCTAATTTTATTTTTATTTTCTATTCATTTTAAATTTATTTGTAAAATTCAATTAAAATTCAATATTACATTAATTAAAATGCTTCATCAAATATCGGATCGAAGGCTAATTAATTTCGATAATGTCGATTACCACCGGCTTCACGGTCGTGATGAATGTATGCTTTCTTATTCTCTATTTTTTTTGGACTATCAAGCTCGTACATGACTCACTATTTTCATAAAATCACTCATAAGTTGCATGAAATAAAAGCTTAGATGAACGTTCAGAGCTGGGCCAATTTGTGACCTACCATACGATCTGTTATCTCATCGTTATTCAAATAGGATGAAGAGTTGGAAGAAGAAGATATTGTTTGGAGAAGAAGAAAAATAGATGTAGAGAGAAATGAGTGAAACATGGTATAAAATAAAGAGGTGGTCTTGGGTACACCCAAGTGTACCGTACAACCGGGTTATGCTGTCACTTAAACTTTGACCCGCACCTTGATTTGAACCCATATCCTGACTCAATCCATATAAATAATACTATTTTGAGTACGGGTCAACCCGGTTGTACAGTACACCCAGGTGTACCTAAAATTTTGTGTAAAATAAATGAGAATGAATGAGGTATTTATAGAATAATTTTTTTAAAAAAATGACCATTTGCTAAAAATCTCCTTTTGTTTTTAATAAAAAAAAATGCTCAAAAGAGCCATTATTACATAAATTCAATTTTTATTTTTTTTCTAATTGGACCGTCAAATAAACGTGCCCCTTTTTCTCTCTCTCTCTCTTCTCACGTATCCGCCGCGCTCTTTTGTGTCTCATCCCAAACCCCCGACTGTGTTATGTAGCTCGCGTGAGCTGCGATACAGATGCTCTTAATCCTCGTTACCATTAGTTTAATTTGCTATTTTGGTCCAATTCTTCCAACCTAAAATTCATAGATATTTAATTAAGTTGTCATGTATAATTGATAGGAACTCCTTAAATGCCTATGTTCATATTATTATATATATCCACAATCTATTTTATTGGTGCATGAGAAGTATTTACGTATTACAATACTAGATTCAAACAGTTGCAGTAGAAATCGAGAAGAGAATCTTATTGCAGCAAGGGATCGGATACTCCATTCGTCTATGAAACAGAGTCTCGTTTGAGAGTAGACACAAATTAATTCTAATAAAATTATTAAAGTTGTTGTAAATAGAATAAATGTACAATTTATTGGGGTAAAGTTAGTATAAAAAAATAGAATAAAGATAAATTATTAATTAAAAATAGAATAAACGTATAATTTATAATTAAATATAAGAAATAAAATAAGATGTGGTGGACATATATGGCTCAAAAAGTGAAATGATACTCTTTTTCGTGAATAAAAAAAAGTGAAATGAGACTCTTTTTTTAGTAAAGAGAATTGTTTTCATTATATTTATTGCATGTTGATGAACAAATCACGCATAATTAAATTACTAGAATTGTTTTCATTATATTTATTGCACAATTTTGATGAACAAATCACGCACAATTAAATTAGGACACACAAACAAACAAAGTTGCATAGTAAAATCCTGTCACAGGAAAGTGATCTATGTATGCTCGTGATATATTGACAGCCAGCAGAAATTTGAAATAGGTGAAAACGTGAATTTTGTCTTATATTATTACAACTTACTAGGTTTACTATATTCGAAGACAAATCTTTTAGTAACCAAAGAGGAAAATCATGAACAAGTCACAAGATAAAAACATAAAAACTTGTGCAAAACTATCCTACATCGGAAGCACAAAAGATCTCTAAGAGGGCTATATTTTTTAATTTTCTAGTTCCATTCAGTTTGATGGTGTGGAATTTTGTTCATCTATTCTCATAAAATATCAATAATTTGTCGATTTTATTAAAATAAGTGAAAACTAAATAAATTGTTCGGTGCCTAAGTTAGCCACTAGTACCTATATCCAGCTCAAACTTATATATATTCTGCTACATGTTTATATAATTTTGTTTGTACTTTTAGTTATGTTTAAATCCATAGTATTGCCGTCATACAATCTTATTATGTGAAACGGCATTAGAAATAAAAATTACTCAAGTTCCGATAATTTCAAGTTATATGTACGTGTATATATAATATTTATTAAGAAAATATTTGATCTTTAATTTCTATATGTTGTATAAGCCTCACATTTTTTGATGGTCTTATCTAGTCTAGCTTTAAAATGACTGGTTCTTTTTCAATATAGTGTGAAATTAATATTAAGATATGTGTAGAAATATATAATTTATTTATGATAATTTGTGCAATTATAAAGAAATATAATAATTGAAAGCTAATTATTTGACATTTCTTGTCTTATTGTACCAATTTTTTCAAGATAAAAATTCAAGGGTAGTCTTTATCTCTTCTCCATCATTTTCGATTCTTGCTTGTGAGATAATCAACCAAGCTTGGGAATTATATGCCGAAGTTTCAAATTCATTCAACTCTTGTCCAACTTAATTTGGGAAAAAATAGTGGGTTCTATGATTAGGTTTGTTTGCTCAAGCTGAAGCTTTATTTAGGAAACTTGTACTACCATATATCCCGTGCAACGCATGAAAATAGTTATAGTTATATAAAATAATAATAATATATATAATTTTTTTAATAGCAAAAGTCTTAATTACGAATAAAAGTTTTAAAGTCTTATTTGCTATTAAGAAAAATATTACTTGATTTACATTAAATAAAGTTTTATTTACGAATAAAAAAGTCTAATCTTATTTCATTAAATGGAAATTTTTATTTACATTTAAATAAAGTCTCATTTATGAATAAAATGTCTTAATATCTTATTTGGTTTTATAAAAATCTTATGTATATTTAAGCAAAGTCTTAAAAAAAGTCTTATATGATTTTATGAAAAGTATCACAAAATTTTCTTCATCAAGTCGAATTACGGAAAAATTGTCTTCTCAAAATTTCAAGTTTGAAATTTAGAAAACGCATCCGTCTGGAAGTTTTTCTACGCCCCTTAACTTTTATGGTAGTCTTTTTTCTGGTATTAACCCAAAAACAATATATAATCAATTTTTAATGTGATTTCTTTTGAGCTAAGAATATAGATAATGTTGAATTTTGATAGGAATTGGCGCTGATTGCTGACTAGATGTGAAGTGCATGGACATGAACATATGACAATGACGCTTGATCGTGAAATATTTAGCATTTTCTTGAATTTATTTTATTATTTTATGCCTTAATTTGATCTGGCCTTTTTTTTTTTTTGCAATATCCTAAAACTGGATAATTCTGGTATAGGGAGACCCTACACCTTTAACGTGAAGGTTATTACGATGAAAACGATAACTCCTTTTGGTATATACAACCTTAAAATAATATAGCTAGCTATATGCATATAAATTAAAATGTAAAGAAATATTCGAGATACGTGTTAAACTTTAATATTTGATTTGATATGTTACGAGATTTCAGTTGAGTTTATCTTCATAGTACTTTGATTTTAAGTTTTCTCAAATTATATAATATGATACTATCATATAGCCATATTGTCTAGTTATAAAGTTAATTCTTGAATCATAAGACATAAATAGTGGACAAGGTGGGTCTGCACCAACTGTCACAAACCAGAAAATACTCAATACCATACACAGTTGGACCATATGGCTATGTCTAATTGGGTAGATAGGAACATTCATATCCTATAAAAATATTATTTTTATATCAAATCTATATAATATCTCGTGTCAACTTCCTATTAGATGCTATAATCAAATATTGTATAGTCTTTATCTATTATCTAATCAAATAAATAACTCGCACGCAAACGAGTCTTTAGATGTCTCAACTTTACCACTTGAGGTAGGCCTCACCGACGATTAAATGTTGTATAATAAAGAGTTCATATTTATCTCATACTTTGATTCACTAAATACGATTTAGTATTATGCATCAAGTATTTGCACAAGTGATAAAAACAAAACACTGCCTCGCAACTAGGGATGTCAATGGGTGGGTTTTACCCGGACCAGAACCATTAAAATTGCTACGGTTCCGGAACCAGAACCGACCCATTGCTTAATGGATCCACACCGGACCAGACCATTAAGTGAAAAATTAAATGGTGCGGGTAGGTTAATTACCCATGGGTATTATAAGACCCATAGATCCAATAATACCCATTACCAAACTTAAAAATGCCCAAAAAAGACCAAAAAAACCCATGGTCTCGATACACCAAGTCCCAAAAAAATTTTCCTCCCCAATCCCACCCCAGCCCCGCCACCCCCACCCCACCCATCCCCACCCTCCCCCCCCCAATTTTTTTTTTTTAAATTTTTTTTAAAATTTTTGGGAGGGGGGTGGGGGGTGGGTGGGGGTGGCGGGGGTGGGGTGGGATTGGGGAGGAAAAAATTTTAAAAAAATTTTAAAAAAAAAATTTTTGGGAGGGGGGTGGGGGGTGGGTGGGTGGGTGGGTGGGTGGGGTGGGTGGGGGTGGGGTGGGATTGGGGAGAAATTTTTTAAAAAAAAATTAAAAAAAAATTTGGGGTGGGGGTGGGGGGGTGGGGTGGACGTGGGGGTGGGTGGGGGTGGGTGGTGGTGGGTTAGCGGCAAAACATGTCGGGTCGGACCGGACCCATAACAAACGGGTCGGGTCGGATCTGACCCGTCAGGTTTTGGGTCTAAATGGGTCGGGTCTAGAACCAGAACCAGAACCGTTGCTTTATAGCTCAACGGGTAATGAGCGGTTCTGGTTCTGGTCCAGGTAATATCCACCCACTGACATCCCTACTCGCAACGCCGGATGTTTTATAAAATCAGATAATAATAAGAATAATATTGGCAACCCATGCTTGTCTGCAACTTGTTATCCCTTAGCATTAAGTGTTTGTAGGGGGCACACAACTGTGTTGCAGCAGACACATCTCCATCATTAGATGCGTGAACGTTATGCAATCAACAGTTACTGCAATGACGATGGGTATCAACCAAAACCAAATCATAGAATGTTGTCCAAATAGATCAAAATATCCTCCAACATATGAAGATAGATACAATATACTATGTTACAGGGGACTTGATAACGTTGATCGGGTTTAGAACGGATAATTTTCCCGCCAATACCACGTCAGCGGGCCCGCGCGGTTACATCCTACTCATCCTCACCGGCCCCATCTCCTTCGCCTTGCTCCTCAACAGGTGCTTCTGTATCTTCCCAGTGGCCGTCTTCGGCAACGGCCCGAAGACGACGGACTTCGGGACCCAGTACGCCGGCATCTTTGCCCGACTGAACTTCATTATGTCGTCCGCCAGGCCGGATGCGTCAACGCCCGGCTTGGGTGTCACGAATGCGCATGGCGACTCGCCCCACCTCTCGTCCGGTCGGGCCACAACCGAGACCTCGAATATCGCAGGGTGCTGGTAGAGAATATTCTCCACTTCGACACTGCTGATGTTTTCGCCTCCAGATATGATGATGTCCTTCGATCGATCCTTGATCTCGATGTAGCCGTCGGGGTGCTTCACGGCTAGGTCGCCGGAGTGAAACCATCCGTTGGCAAAAGCCTCTGCGTTCGCTTTAGGGTTCTTCAGATATCCCTTCATCACGGCATTGCCCCTGAAGACGATCTCTCCGATCGTCTTACCATCAGAGGGCACAGGTGTCATGTTTTCGGAATGGACGACGTCCAAGCCCTCCAGGGCAACATATCGGATCCCTTGCCTCGCGTTCAGACGGGCTTGATCTTCGGGGGGTAGCGAGTCCCACTCGGGCTTCCATGCACATATAGTCGAGGGACCATAAGTTTCCGAGAGTCCGTAAGTGTGAGTTACTCGAAAGCCTTGTTGAGACATTGCAAATAGAACTGAAGGGGGCGGAGCAGCACCGGCCGTCATCACATGGACAGTACGAGGGAGGGGGAGGATCGTCTCGTTTTTCGGTGCATTCACGATGGTGTTGAGAACCACAGGTGCAGCACAAAAATGAGTCACACCAAGATTTGCTATAGCCAAGTAGACACCTTTTGCTGAGACCTAATGATACAAAAGTGAATATACATTTCTAGGAACAGAGAATCTTGTGTAAGACGGTCTGACGAATTAGATTCATCATTCAAGTCACGATCCAGATCCAAACACTATAAAATACCACCAAAATTACAAATGTGTCATTTGATATTGGCTTGAATCCAGATATCTGACCTATTTGATGAGTCTTGATTAGAAGAATAGAAGAAACAATTATGCTCGTAATACAAGTTTTTCGTCAAACAATTATGCAGGCGAAGCTTACGTAATATTGATTAGAAGAATAGAAGAAACATGAAGATATTTACCTGTCTAAGGCATATGCTCGTCCCACAAAGTGCCGCGAGAGTCCAAGTGAAACACCAACCATTGCAATGGAACATCGGTAGAGTCCAAAGATAAACAGCACCTTCTTGCATTCCCCATACAACGGCATTACTCAGAGCCATGAGATACGCCCCTCGGTGGTGCAGCACGACCCCCTTAGGACTAGCCGTCGTGCCCGAGGTATAACCCAATGTGATGCTTTGCCACTCGTCTCGTGGTGGTCTCCACTCAAAGTCCGCGTCGCCAGTTTCCATAAACTTTTCATACTCAATGGCTCCTCTTCCCAGTGCGTAGTGTAGTGACTTCGGATCACAATTCTCATCCGCGATCACTATCAGAATCGGAGGCCTGAACTTTTCTTTCTGTGTATCTGCTATAATTTTCAGAGATTCCTCGGCTAAAGTGAAGAACTCTTGATCAACCATAATGACGGCGGATTGTGAATGTCCGAGAAGAAAAGCTATGGTCTGTGCATTCAGACGAACATTGACGGCATTTAGTACAGCACCGGACATTGGAACCCCAAAATGGGCTTCGTACATGGCTGGAATGTTTGGCGCAATAACTGCAACCTGTCAATACAAAAGCCCGAAATATCAGTTATCTATGCAGCTAAAATGTGGCAAAATTCTTTGAAAAATCCTAAGATTTTGTGCACAAAACTCTGAAAATCACTTTAGAGTTTATGCATCGAATCCATGTTGAGAGGCGAAGTTGAAGAGTTTAATCATGTTTCAGAAGTGACCAAGGTAAAAATCTAATCCAATTATTGTATTTTTCTATTTGCAGTAACATGAAATACCAAAATAGAGTTGATACTCAAATTACTTGTTACAATATGGACGCACATGCTTTCACTCACGAAATTCAGCTTCTTCGGGATATGCATTTGAAATTACAGTAGCAGTTTATTTAATACAGCCACAAGTTTATATTGATTTAAACTTCAAGAAAATCATTCTCTCATCTCATTTTTCATTCAGTACACTTATCAAAAACAGCACACTAAAGACTAATAAACGTCTCAGGAAAATTGATATCAAGTTGAGGAATCTGAACCTAAGACCTCCCAGCTTCAGCGTTTTTGTGGCCTCACCTTTAAACTTACAAGGTAATCGCTAACTTTTTAAGGCAATTCCGATGATGTGAATCCTCAATCAACACTCAACTAGTACTAAAAGAAGGTGTCAAGCCTCTATTATTAGCCTATAATGAATACGTCTTGTAATATAACAACTGAACATATACACGGGAGCCCAACTTCTATAAGTAATGTTTTGACAAAGCAGAGCAGAGACTAGTATTTGATGTTGTGACCCTGTGACATGTTTCACATTTGAGGCCCGAGCAAGACATTGAAGCTCAATTATTACTTTACTATATCACATCATGTACGTTTCAAGTCGGTTAGAGTAGTTAAGTATTAAGTATTAAGTCACAGTCAAGCTCATAATGGATTTAAGAAATCTAAGGTGTGCTGAACTAAGAAGAGTTGACTTGTAAGCATATTGCTATTATTTTTTCCCAACTAAAGCATAAGCCACTTGATCATTTGTCCTTCAGCATACACGACATTATTTTTACCTCTAATTCCATTCAAAGTAGAAAGAGAAACAGTAGTGAGAATTTATTGGTGTAGCTACTAAAATCTAATATAAAAAAGTTCTGATATTGTCATAGCTGGGAACAGACTAAAATCTTGAAAATGATTTTGGTTTATTATAAAAAAAAAAAAAAAAAAAAAAAATAGATCTTGAATTTATTTTTTTTCAATTAAATCGCAAAGTTGATATTACAATCTCGAAGGATTAGCTGAAGGGTGATTAAGTTTGAGAACTTTATATAAAACATGGAGTATAACCAAAAAAAAGGATGAAACTAAATAAGAGAATAACTCTTTCTTCTATAAAATACCTGCAAATAGACATCAAAACCCTATTGATATGGCTTGACTTTCTTAAATCCATATACATAAACTACGATCCTCAACCACAACGGACACAATTTATGCAGCATAGAGCCTTCTAGTTATACGAAAAAACCATCTCATTCGACTTGTACGAGAATGATGTCTCTAAGCATGCATAAACCATCACAAATCTTGTGTATCTTACAATTGAGCACACACTTGAGTCCAACATCTACAAGTGACTCTACATCGCCATCAGCTTTTCCAGGCCTAATATTCCACCTCAAGACCACAGCCATCAATAAACCTATATGCACAACCACTTCTATATTAACGTGCTATGTTTATCATCAGTCAAGAGGTGATTTTATACCACAATATTACTTAGCTCACCCCCCACCTCATAGTCCCCCTCCCCCCCCCCCCCCACAGTAGGCGTCTCAAATTTTGCATTTTTATTATGCCAGCTTCTACCGTAGCCATTTCTAGCTTACTAGCTAGCTAGAGTAGTTAGGTATAAGCATTGTCTCAATCAATCTAAAAATGAACTAAAACATCCAATTATTATTATGGTCTTAGATTTGTATTTCATCTAGTAGATGCATTCACATATAGGCCACTCAATCATTTATCCTCTCACACCACACACCTCTTTTTTTCCCCTCTAATTCCATCTAAAATAAAACAAGAGAAGTGTGGATAGTTTACGGATGTGGCTGACAATAATCCAGAATAACATAAACATTATCATTAGATTAGCTATCCCTTATCTAAAATGGATCAAAATCTTGACACCCAATATCATAAAAATGGATTCTTGATTCTCATCAATATGCAGCAAATGATTGACAAGGGGCCGCTTAATCAAGTTCGATTTTTTTTCCAAACAAACTTGCAGCAAAATTCCAATTATACTAATTTTTTAAAAATAGTTTGTTTGACTAAATTCTTGAGCAATAATGAAAGAAAACGACTCACTGTGCTACCAAAGGTGACACCGCGGGTTGCGAGGGCGGAGGCGAGCTGGCGGCATCGACGGTAAGTCTGGTGCCACGTGTAGCTGAGGGAGCCGTGGATGATGGACTTCCGGGTCGGGTGGACCAGGGCAGCCCGCTCCAGAAACCCGAGCGGCGTCAGAGCCGTGTAGTTAGCTGGGTTCTTGGGCAGATCATCGATGTCTCTCTCTGCAACGCCCATCTGCGCGTTTCCGACGGTGTGATAGTGTGTGCAGATCTTTCATGCTTCTCTCTACCAGTTTTTATATTGGACAAAACAGAAGCCGACGAGAATCGGAGAAAAAACGATTAAATAATTCGACTGCGTGTGTAATTCAAAAAAAGAAAAGAAAAAGAGGTGGTCTTGGTGCAATCGGGTTGCACCCGACCCGGATGCGACTGGAAATTAAAAAAAAAACAAAAAAACAAATTGCATCAGCTCCTGCCTCTCTCTCTATCCGTCCCTCCCTCTTCTAACTCTTCTCGCCTCTCTTTCTCTCTTCTCCCTCTCTACCTCTCCGACAGCATCTTCACCGCCGAGGGCGAGAGCAGCACATCGAGCGACTTGAGTGCGGAAGCCTTTCTACCTCTACCATTCAGACCCTGCTTCCTCAGTGATGCCCAATTCAGTCATTTCACCACAAGTGCAACAATTATCTGGGATAATACGATTTCCATAGTTTATCAATCTCTGCTATCGACTTGGCTGAGATGCTCTGCTTAGTGCTTTCGTTGTAGCATCAACCTTTTTTTTACTGATATGCCCTTCTGCTTTTCCTAATTTACTAGAGAGTGGAAATTGCAGACCAGTCAACTCCTTATTTTCTTGTGCAAATTATTTTAAAATGCATCATCAATTCATCGGCTACAAATATGAGTTAACGGAATTTAGTCATTTTATATTATGTCTCATCTTTATGGCAAATTGATTTAATTTTATTTTTTTTACTTGGATTAGGGAAAATAAGATTTCAAGCAATTGGAAAATGATATTTTAATATATTTAAATGACAATATTTTTCTTAGTAAATGACACTATCTATTTTAATAAATGATATTGCATTGATATTTAAATGACACTTTTTATTTAATACAAACGATACTTTTAACATATGAAAATGATACTATAATATTAAAATTGACAATTATAACATTTTAAATGATACTCCCTCCGTCCCATGAAGCATGACACACTTCTTTTCGGCACGAGAATTAAGAAATTGGTATTTTGTGTGTTAAGTGTGGTAGGTGAAAAAGTGAAAATGTGAATAAAGGGTAATTTTTTTGCCATTTTTAGAAACGTGTCATGCTTCGTGGGACAGACCAAAAAGGAAACTGTGTCATGCTTCGTGGGACGGAGGGAGTATTATTTTTCTTAATAAATGACACTATATATATTACTAAATGATACTACATTTATATTAAATGACACTATTTTTATTAGTAATGACACATTTACTATATTTAAATGACACTAACTTTCTTAGTAAACGACACTTTTAATATATCCAAAAATGACACTATTTTTCTTTATAAATGATACTCCCTCCGTCCCCAAAATAAGTTCCTCTTTGGGGTCGGCACGAGGAAAAATGGTAAAGTGTATTGATAGTGGAGAAAAATATGTTATAATTAGTATTGAGAGTGATGAAAAGGTAAAAAAAGTGTTATAGTATTGAGAGTGGTGACAAAATGAAAAGTAAGAATAAATAAAGTATTATTAGTGATTGGGTAGTTGTCAAAAAATGGAAAGAAAGAAAGGGGAACTTATTTGGGAGACATCCCAAAAAGGAAAAAGAGAAACTTATTTCAAGGACAGAGTGAGTATTATTTTTCTTAGTAAAGTACTACATTTATTCGACATACAAATGACACTTTAACATTTCAAATGACACTAGTCCGATTGACAAATGATACTTTAACATTTTATATGATACTACTCCCTTCGTCCCAATATAAGTGGCCACTTTCTTTTCGGCACGGAGATTAAGAAAAAAATAGTTATGCTTTAATTATGTTTGGTCCAATTTTATTAGTGAGTTAATTATGTGTAGCCTTCCTCATGCAATCTAACAAAATCCCACCGGAAAATACAGTACATTATTCCCCCAAAAAATCTCTATGGATTCCAAAACAAAAATTTGATCCAAAATTTCTAGAAATCGAAATTCCTAGAAACCAAAATCAGCGAATTTATCTACCATTGAGTCTTATCAATTCCTCAAACCACCGATCTCTCGATTGTTTCTCAATTAAAAAAAAAAACAAAACAGAAATTAGGGATGCCCAAATACACATGCATCAGAGATGGTGCAGATCACTGCCCTCAATTTAAGGCCTCCGTCGTCGGCGGCGGCGCCGCCTTCCACAGCCCCTCCTCCGCCAACTCCTCCAAACAAGCTTATAATCAAGTCGCTCAGCTCGCCTTCTCCCATTTCACTTCTCGTATGTCTCCACTCTCTTGCTTTCCAAAAAAAAAACCAAATCTCTGCAATTCTTGGTGAAGCCGAAGACGGACAAGGAGAAGAGGGAAATCGCCGACCACCCTCAGATGTAGGCGAACCACTACCACCGCGACCACCCTCAGATCTAGGCGATCCACCACCACCGCTGACCACCCTCAGATCTAGGCGTTGACGTCGCTGCTCCATGCGGCGTCGTCTCCATCAGCTCTCGCTAGGCCCCCAATCCAGGGCTGCCGCCAGCCAGAGCTCTAGCCTGCGACACCAAACTAGACGCTCCTCTATTTCTCTCTCTTGCTCCAAACAGAACACACACAGACACCGCCCACTCCAATAGCGACAAGCGCCTTCGCCGCCGCCTGAGGGACGAGCGCCGCCGTGGTGGAACAGTAGCAGCGGCGTGAGGCAAGAGGGAGTAGATTTTCCGTCGATGCAAATTGGGCTTACAAATTTTAGAAAGAGGCAAGAGGAAGATAGTTACAAATAAGTTTTAATTAGCACTTTTAATTAAATGAATTAATTGAGCTTAATCAACTAACAATATTTCCATTTTGGGAAAGTGACCACTTTTAATACTCCCTCCGTCCCAATAAAAGTGGCCACTTTTTTTTGGGCACGGAGATTAAGAAGGGGATTGTTATGGTTTAATTGAGTGTGACCCACCAAAATTAGTGAGTAATTTTTAGAAAGTGGCCTACAATTGTTGACCAAATTAATGAGTAATTTTGGCATTTTTAGAAAGTGGCCTACAATTGTTGACCAAATTAGTGAGTAATTGTTGACTTAATTAAAGTAAACTTTTGCCATTTTTAGAAAGTAGCCACTTTTAATGGGACACCCAAAAAAGAAATGTGGCCACTTTTATTGGGACGGAGGGAGTAGGACAAACCAAAATGGAAAAATGGTCACTTTTATTGGGACGGAGGGAGTATAACATTTCAAATGACACTACAAGATTTGAAATGACATTTTAACATTTCTTAAACTAAATTTAAGATAATAAACTTTAAAATAAAAATTGAGAGAATAGATTGAGATGTGAAGAGATAATTGTGTTGGATGTGAAAATTTTTAAGGAGAGATTAGTATATATAGAGGAAGGAAAGGAAATTAAAAAAAAATGGAAACTGTTGTTGCCTCCTCAACGATAAAACAAAAAATACTATAAAAAAAATCGGCCAACAGTCCGATTTTTTTTTTTAAATCAAAATTTCCTTTTTTTTTAATTAAGTGCGTGTTTTGCACGCGCTCAACATTAATCTCCTCTGTGCCCAGCACCAACGAAAGCATCGAACATGTGACGCCTCGATTCACCAACGATCGCTCCTCCACCCATGCCGATTCGGTTTGGCACGAAAAATGTGGCGCTGTGGATGCTCTAAGTTCATTGTTTGTGGAGTTTTCATGTATTGGAGGCTTAAGGTGAATCCATGATTCTCTACTATTCCCTCTGTTCCAGTTAAGTTGATCAACTTCTTTCCAGCACAAAATTTAAGAAGCTAGTGTTTTAAGTGTATTTAGTAATAAAGTGAATAAATGATTAGATATTCATTTGCTTATATTTATTCCATATAAGGATTTTGATCAATTTAATTGGCATATCCCAAAAAAGAATATTGATCAAGTTAATTGGAACAAATGAAGTATTTTACTATTGTTTACAAAGGCTGAAAAGTAACGTTTTTATTTTACTAGAGCTAATTATATTTTGGATTTTGTTCAAAAAATAAAGGTTTGGTTGATTAGTTAATGAGTGATTCTATTCATAGCCCTTATTTTACTCTTTACAGCCCCTTTTAGAATACTAAAAAAAATTAATTAGAAATTTACTATTTTACCCTAGATTGTATAGCCCCAAATTACATTAATTTTGAAGAACGTTTCGAAGGTAAGCAAGCTATGAATTCATCTCCAAGCTCTTTCAATTCATCTATCACTCATAAAATTTGTAGAATCGAAACAAACCATAAGGTTTTCGTCTTAGTAGCATAGCATTATTTGCATTTATTTGAATGGTTGCTGCATATTGCTAATAAGTTTTTATCACCGATGAACTATACCATATGCGTTTTTCACTATCTGTAAGTCACGAACACAAAATCATGTTGAAATGAAATTTGGCGTCGATTCAGTTCAGGTGTAGTATTTGTGAGACCTTTGGTGTCTTTGATTTTGTGATATGTTTTTAAAATTTTGTTTTGATGTTGGTATTTGATAATTTGGAAGATGAGTGGAAGAGTAGGTGGGTGTTGTTTGATTGGAAGAGGTGTGAAGGAAAAGCTGGTATTCAAGCATACAGCCGGAAAATGGAATTCTGATCCAGATGACAAATGTATAGTTTATTTTTGTATAGTTGAGATTATGAAATATTGGATAATTATGTATGGTCTTTTTTTGGGGGAATGGACTAATTTTCCCAGGAAGAAACATGTTTGAGTAATTGCTTCCCTGCAAATGGAACACTTTCATTTAAAACATAACAAAATGAGAGGAAATGCATAATGATATCATTCTATCATGTAATGACTTGGAAAAGAAAAGAAAAGAAAGAAGTGCATTCACAATACATATCTCTCTCGTTTATAGTGAAGTAGACAACGTAGCTGGTGTGGAAAGATGGATTTGATGCAACTAACTGGTAGAACTTATACCAATTATGCCGTGAACCTTATCTATATACTATATAAAAGAACAATTCAACGGTAATATATTCCCGGCAATTTTGTTGATAGTTTTACATCCCAAAATTTTAGCTAATTTTGAAAAAACGTGTGTGTCATTCGTATCTGCAGTTTAATTCCTCTAAAAATCTTATAGATGTAGTATAGACTTCCAACAAAGAAACAGATCTCTTCCAACATATAAACAATACAAATTGTGTTTCTATCTTCTAAGAGCAGTTGTGTATATACTCTTAAATTTATGTAATTTCTTAAGAAATTGAAAATATGATGTAGAGATTTCAAGGAAATAGAGAAATACCGAAAATAATGAAACTAAGGAGATTGGGAAAGCTGCCGGAGACAGCGAGAAATTGAGAGAATCAACCGAAAACAAGAAAGGTAAGGAAATTGGGAAATATGTTGAAAACGAGAAATTGGAGAAATAGAGAAAAACAAACTTTTGCCAAACAAAAAAAACTGTGATGAATTACAATTACCTGCTCCAGAAAGCTCACGCTCGGCTCACGCAAATAGTTCTCTCATTATTATAGAAGTAGAAACAAAGAGAATACAAAAAATCATAGAAGAGGAAAACAATTTGATGAACAATCGATTATAGAGATCACATTCGAAAGAAAACTTTTGTCTCTCTCTTCTACCTAAAACTTAAAACTTTTATCTCTCTTCTACCTTCTTCTTAATCTCTGAAACTCTTACTCGCTGCCGCCAAGAGCAAACAGAAGTTCAATTTCCACTTCTCCTGACTTGCAGCACGAGATATTGGGAAAACAAATGTGGATCCAAGTCCCCAATATGTCCCCTACAAAAAAAAAAAAAAAACAACTCCCCAATATGTCCCCACGACCTAATGAATTTATTAACCTAAAGTACTTCTTTTTTAATATTAATTTAATTTAATTTTTAAAATTTTTGTTAGATATCAATTTTTATAGTATTTCTTATTTACATACATCTTTAATTAAAATATTTTTTTAATGCAATTAGAGAGAAGAAAATTATATTTGTTCACTTTAAACTTTACAATTTTTAAAATAAATTATGTCAAGTAGAATTTGTATTAGTTTTAATATAAATTTATAAATAAATAAGCTCAGTCATATACCTAAAAATAGAATTTCATACTATATGGTTTAAATCTATTTAATATGTATTTATATTTTTTTAAATTATTTATTATTTAAATAAATATATTTGCTATTGTCTTTTAAACAATTAAATCCAATATAAGATTGATGTTTATATATATTGGAGTAATATATAAATAGGACTTCAATCTTCAGATATGATTTATATTAATTTATTTTGTATTATTAAGAAAATCACCGACATGTTAAATCTATATATAATACTCTCTTTGTCCCATTAAAAGTGGCTCAAAACTTTGACATATACTTTTTGAAGGATTAAAATTTTTCTATTTATGGAAATAGGCTACTTATAGTGGGACGGCCTAAAAGATAATACAGATCACTTTTAGTGAGACGGAGGGAGTATAAAAGACAAGTCTAACGTAAATTTTTTCTTACCAAAATTTTTTTCTCTTTATTTTTCTTTTTGTAGTTTTGATTCTCTTTTAAAATCATCAACTTTGATTTATAAAAAAAAATATTCAATATGGATGATAAATTAAAGATAATGACGATATCTTTAATTTGATTTAAAAATTATAAAATTTAAAACCAATAAATTATTATAATTTAAAGTCACAAAATTATTTTTTCTCTTTCTCCTCTCTCTTCTCTCCTCTATCATATCCTCTCTGATTTCTCATTTTTTAAAATGTCATGGCTCTTTCTTTTCTCTTTCATTCATTTTTTCATATTTTTTTATTTTATTTTGTATGTTTTTAGTATTTTTATATTTTACTATTTATATTGTTATTAAATCAGTTTAATGCAATTACAATGATGAAACTTATATTTATTCATTTTAAAACTCTTTAGCTTAAAACTTGAATTTTTAAGCTTCAAAATGATTCATTGAAAAATCATTAATTGAAACAATTATCGATTTTCTATAAAACAAAAAAATAAAAGTAAATTGAAGAGTAATTTTGTAGAAGCACGTTTATTTAAATTTACTGAAATTGCATATATTTTATTTTTGAAAATGAACGACACATATCTCATATTAAACCCTTTATTTTTTCACTTTCCAATGATATTTCATAATTTACATATGTATGCACATTATGAATTAGATCAATTAATTGCTATTTCAAAAATTGAAAATTCGAATATTTTCATATTCATATTTTTATTGAGATTATATTGTGGATAATTTAATTTTTTATTGATATCATTTTATGTTTGTATTAACTTATATATATATATATATATATATATATAATGTTTAATATTTATATTTATTTATTTAAATTATCGTGTAATTTCGATGATAGTCGTGCATCGCACGAGCGGGCACATACTAGTATTCTTTTATATTCTAATTTGGGGGCTATACAATATAGTGTATAATAGTAAATTTTTAATTAATTATTATTAGTATTTTAAAAAAGAGGTTATGAAAAGTAAAATGTGGGCTATGAATAGAATCACCCTTAGTCAAGTGTATATGTTTATAGGAAGTTTAGGATCAAGCAATGATATTACTTTGGGCCCAATGATAAATAAGCCCAACATAAAGGATATATAAATTGGGCCTCTATGGTGCCCACTTAATTAATTATTAGCACTGTCCATGGGCCTACGTTTTAATTTTTTGGACCGGCAAGAGCCCATAGGATAAATGCCCGTCGGTGTCTCACTACATTATGATGCCAACTCATACTCATTTATAGATTCCACTAAATTACTATGTGGAGATGTTTATTGGTTATAAATGGCTTATTTTTTTTTTTTGAACGTGTTATAAATGACTTATGATTGTATATAAATAACTTGCAAAAGGTTTTTTTTTTTTTAAGATATAACTTGCAACGCTTATTTATAAATTATAATAGAGTTCTTTATTACTGCTAAATGCACATATTATGTGCGCACATAATGCCCCTGAAAATTAAACCGGACCGGTTTATTTTTTATGACCCAGTTCAAATTTTATCCTTGACTAAATTACCCTTATTCTATATTGTGAAGTTAGTGATTTGTTCTTAATGATATTTTTTCCTTTTTCTTTAACTTCAATACTTTTGGAAGGTAATTGATTTGTTTCTTAAAATATGCCCAATTTATTAATATAAATTTATATTACTAAACTAAAAAAATGAAATATAAAATCAAATTGAATTAATCTTATTTAATTTGTTACTCCATCACCTCGATTTTCATATATATAATGAAATTAGATCAACTAATTCAAAAAACAAAAGATTGAAATTAAGCACCCCACTTTCTGGAAACAATCCACCGGTACCACCCCAATGTGACGTTTCTTATTGAATGAAAAATCAAGAATACATAAAAACAAAAATAAGAGTCATGTCCACTTGTATGTAATCTTTTGATGTACGAAAAATTTAATGAACACTAAGAGTTGAAAGACAATGGATTTGTAAAAATCCTGCCAGAATTTTCACTAGTTGACTGTTGAATTATACAATTAGTCAGATTTTACATATCCAGTGGGTTGTAAGTCGACTATGTAATTGATTATACAGATTTCTCTACCATTGTTATTAACAACACATGAGCTAAACCACGTTGCAAGTCCTTTAGAAGCTAAGGATCTTCTAGTTGCTTTGCTGCGGGTCATAATTTTTTGTTCAAGTCAAATTCTTTCTTAAGCACTTCACTCAGGAATTTCATCGAGCTGGTTGTGGGCATTGTATTTGATTGCGATTTGGTTGAGATTTCACCTTGTTGTAATCGAGATTTTCATTATAAGTCTTGTAGATTATATGTATTTGTATCTTGTTCATAAGAAAATGAAATCTTGTAGAGAAAAGAGCGAGAATCTATGTTCTTAATATTCAATTCGTATAATGGAAGAAAGGAAATAAGATTTTGAAAATCATTTCCTTAATAATTACCATGGGTAATGAAGTAAATTGCAAATTCAATTAAAATTAAATTTATTCCCCAGTTAATAAAAATATGCAAATTGACAAAAATGTCCAATTATGTGTGCACATATTATGTGCATTTAGACTTTTCCTATTACTTAATACATGAACTAAATAGTATATGAATCAATCCATGCGAAGTTCAAAGATAACGACCCCTTAAAAGGGAAGAAAAAATTCCAATTTACCTTTTGACAGACAAAGGTACAAAATAAGGGATGGCGACATTAAAGTTTTCGACTATGCAATGTTCACACTTTCCATGCAATGTTCACACTTTCCATGTTTTTTTTTTTTTTTGACTTATATTCTAAAAATAGAGTCGACATCTCAATTGGATTCAATGAGTTTCAAATCTTGATATATGTGAAAACAGCGCCGCGTAGTCGACAGTATAAAAATTACTCCAAAATGCAATACATTGACTTTCTTACTAAAAGTAAATAAAAATGTTAAATGTAGTTACTAACCGAATTTTTGGAGCTTCTTTCATAAATTAGAGGAATTTTTGTTTATTTTTTTTATAAAAAAATCGAACTTTACAGAGAGTTTTAATCTTGGGGCTGCGATTAAGAATTTGACATTCAGAAGCTGAATCAACTTATCGAAATGTTGAGGAGAGTTATTATAATAAACGAGGTTAAATTATTTTTTGCACATCACACTGAAATGAGGTAGATATAAATCCATCATCCTCCATTTAGTGCAGTTTACATCTCTCGTCGAGATATTTTTACTTTAATTGAAACTAACGAACTAATTACATAGTAAGAGCAATATTAGTATTAATTTTAGTAATTAGTACATACCAAATTTCCCATTAATGATTTGGGCCTACATGCCAATGAGTAACGACCAAAATAGTTTGACTTCAAATTTTGAGTTCAGGTGCTATGAACCCACCGAAATATTTATATAAAAAATTATATATTAATTTTAATAGTCATTTCATCTTAATTAACTATAGACATCAGTCATTATATATACATAAAGGGCTCGGACACAACTTTCGACGTGTCCAATTTGGCTTTTGGGGTTCACATTATTATTATTAAAGTAAGGAAGAATTTACCTAACCCATTGATTGGACATTTGGACATAAAAATGATTTTTTATATGTATTCTCATTATTTTATAATATATTATGTGCGTAATAAGTTTAGATTAACATAGAGTATAGTATTTTATTTCGCCTTTTTCATCTGACACAAACTTACATGCCTTAAAATATTTAAAATGCTGGATCGAAACCAGAAGTATGGGAAAATGATGATTACTTGATAATTATTATGTTTTTTTTTTTTTTGAAGAAACTTGATAGTACTTTATTACGTTGGAATGTTGGATGAATATAGCTAAAACATATATACAGGTTTAATTTCTATATATAACTGCAAATAAGTAGAGAATGGAAATTTATTGAACATGACAATAATGTGAATTGAACATACTAATAATTTTATTGAACGTTTGGATTTTTGGAGTTCGAACCTTGGATACGTTCAACACAAATTACCATTGAACGTTAACAAACGAACGCTGACCGTTAGATTAGATAAGATCAACGCATGAGATTTGGTCTCTGTTCTTTATATATATATATATATATATATATATATATATATATATATATATATATATATATATATAGGGAAGGGCTATACAAAAAACTCCCCTTACACTATAATATAAGGATAAATCCTAACCATTAAAATCTAATCTTGTACGGCTGAGATTAATTTCCTATGAGGAGTTACATTCGTTTTTTGTGTACCTATAATTCGTACATAATTTTCGCTGGAGGGTATAATTGGGGAGTGTAATTTATTCTATATCTATCTTAATTATCTGTTTCCGAAATTAAAGCCATATTTTTTGGTAATAAAAATGTCATCATTAATGTGAAGAATGGGAAAAGATTTCATCGCATATTTAAAGATTATTCTGGAGAAAATCATTTCAGATTCTCAATATCTTTGAATTTCATCCGATAATTATTACTTGACAAGAAATAACACATAATCTAATAATTCATACCGTACATACAAATATACTTGCCTAATAATTCATACAGTAAATACAAATATAATTGCCTAATAATTCATACCATATAATTCATATAGTTGATAATTCATACAGTATATACAAATATATTTGCCTATAGTTGATATCATTCTTTAATCCATATCATTCTTTAAGAGGAGGAGGCCGCAGAGGAAGACATTGGGGAGAGACAAAAAGGGTTGCTTTTGACAGAGGAGGGGGGAATTTCAGGTCAGAAAATCTGGGACTTTGGGAAGAAGTTAGGTCTTTCAAGTCAGATTGAAGAAGAGGTGATTGTCCGCCAAATCGAGATGCAAGGTAACTTCCTTTCCTTCAATAATGCTGGGAGTCAGATGAATTGTCCATGAATTTACTGTCATACAACATTAGGGGCTTGGGGAGTATTGCGAAACAGCGAGATGTTATGGAACTTGTAAGAGGGCATAAGATTGATATTTGTTGTTTACAAGAGACAAAAATGGAGACTTTTAGTGATGTTTTTTGTAATTCTTGGTGGGGGTTTAATAACACAGATAAGGCAATCAGGAACTCTGAGGGGAGAGCTGGGGGAATTGCGTGTTTATGGAATAGGGAGGTTTTCGAAGCATCTAGTTCTTGGGATTTACCGGGGGCCGTGGTTGTTAACGGTAGGTACAAGGAGGACGCCCTCTTGTGTTGCATTATCAATGTTTATGCGCCAACTGAATCAAAGGAAAAGAGGATTCTCTGAGATGCAATTGGTTCTATTGTTGAACAGAATGCGGATCGAAGTGTGTGTATTTTGGGAGATTTTAACGCAGTCAGGAGAAGAGAAGAGAGGGTGGGCAGCGGGGAGACGTTTCGAGCGTCGGATGCGAGGTTTTTCGAGGATTTTATTAGGGGGAACGATCTGAAGGAAATTCATACACAAGGTCGAAAGTACACTTGGTACAAGCCCAATGGCAAATGCAAGAGCAAGATCGATCGTTTCCTTGTTAACGAAACTTGGATGCTTACTTGGGAATGAAGTTCTGCACGCGGTCTTCACCGTTCGATCTCGGATCACTGCCCAATTGTTCTCACTACTAGAACGGAGGATTGGGGACCAAGACCTTTTAGGTTCCTAAATGCATGGACGAATCACCCGGAGTTTGAAGATGTTGTAAAGAAAGTGTGGACGGGGACTGACTGTCAGGGATGGAGCTTTTTCGTGGTTAAGGAGAAATTGAAGAAACTTCGCGAGGCTTTAAAAGTTTGGAATCGTACTTCCTTTGGTGAGATTGATTCTAAAATTCACGAATTAAAGAAGGAGTTACAACAGAAAGATGAGCTTGACGAGCAGAGTTGTTTAGGCGAAGTGGATGTTATCAGAAGAAATGAGCTCCAAGCTCTCATTTCCCTTCACATGAAGCATAAGCAGATGACTTTACAACAGAAGGCTAAACTGAAATGGCTTAAGGAGGGAGATGTGAATTCTGGCTTCTTCCATAAGGCGATTAAAGGGAGGCGGTTGAAGAATGACATAGGTGGACTGATCTTTGATAACTCATGGATCTCCAAACCGGAAGAGGTAAAAGCTAGGGTGAGAAATCATTTTGAAACCTTTTTCAAGCGGAAAGATAGACAGATGCCTGTTATTCCCATTGACTTTGTGAGAAGGAAAATCTCTGATGAGGAGAGAAATTGGCTGATTAGAGGTTTCGAACCCGAAGAAGTTAAAGAAGCGGTCTGGAGCTGCTCTGGCGATAAGAGTCCAGGACCTGATGGCTTTAACTTTTCATTCTGGAGATCGGCTTGGCATGTGGTTAAGGAGGATATCCTCCAGGTCTTGAAGGACTTCCACGCGAACGGTAAAATTCCTAAAGGAGGTAATGCTTCTTTCATCGTTTTAATACCGAAGAAAGAAGGGGCTGATTCGTTGAACGAATTTCGTCCAATCTCGCTCATTACCAGCTTGTATAAAATCATTGCAAAGATCTTGGCGGGGAGACTGACGAAGGTGATGGGGTCGATCATCTCTGATAATCAAAGCGCTTTCGTTAAAGGGCGGTTCATTCTCGATGGTGCGGTCATTTTGAATGAAGTTGTTGTTGAGTCAAAAAAGAAGCGACGAAGCCGGATATTCTTTAAGATTGACTTTGCCAAAGCTTTCGACTCAGTTCAATGGGATTTTTTGGATACTTTGCTGGATAGAATGAACTTCGATGGGATTTGGAGGAAATGGATTCAAGGGTGTCTACAGTCAGCCACGGCAAGTGTCCTTGTTAACGGGTCATCAACGAGAGATTTCAAAATGGAGAGAGGCTTGAGACAGGGTGATCCGATGTCTCCCTTCTTATTCCTCATTGTTGCGGAAGGGTTGAATGCGCTTGTTGAGAGAGCAGTGGAACGACAGTTATTGTTTCCTGTTAAGATTGGTAAGGATGAAGTGCCGATTACACATCTCCAGTACGCGGATGACACCATCTTTATTTTAGAGGCTGATGAGCGTAATGTGGAATCACTGAAAAGTCTGTTGCTTCTCTTTCATTTTGTCTCGGGTCTTGCTGTCAACTTCGCGAAGAGCAGCCTGATGACGGTGGGAGTGAATGTGTCAGTCGAGAGGACATGGGCTTCGTTTCTCCATTGCAAGATTGGTTACTTCCCGTGTCTTTACTTGGGAACCAAAATTGGAGGTCGGAGCAATGGTGTTAGCGAATGGAAGTTCTTGGTGGATAAAGTCTCAAACAAAATTGCAAGCTGGAGAAAAAGACCTCTCTCGTTGGCAGGGAGGATCACTCTTGTCAAAGCGGTGCTTCAATCTATTCCGGTATATCAACTGGCATACGCTTTCATTCCCAAGACTGTGCTCAAGAACCTCAATTCCTTGTTCTCCAGATTTCTGTGGGGTGGAGACTCTCAGTCGAGAAGAATCACCTGGTTTAAATGGAGCTCCTTGTGTTCCAATAAGAAAACAGGAGGTCTTGGATTTCGGGATGTGGAATTGTTTAATCATGTTCTGTTAATTAAATGGCTTTGGAGATTTTTGGTGGATGGGGGAGCTTTGTGGGCGAGAGTGATCAAATCGATTTATGGGGAACTTGTCTGGGGCGAAGAGGGGGATTGCTCGATGGTGGGAAGAAGTGGGCAGTTGGGGTGGTGGGCGAAAATTGTGGAGAAAGGGGGAGGAAGAGACGATAGATGGTTCATTGATCACCTTCAACACAGTCTCGGGGATGGGATGAATACAATGTTCTGGGAGGACGTGTGGGCTGTTAACAAACCTCTCAAGTTCTCTTTCCCGAGATTGTATAACTTGTGCTCGAATAAGAAAGCCCTTGTCGGAGAGAGTGGGTTTTGGGAAGGAGAAGAGTGGGTATGGTCGGTGAATTGGAGGAGGGATTTGAGGGAAAGAGAGAATGGCCAGGTGGAGGAACTTTTGAGACTTGTTGCTGCTTTTGTCCCTTCTACAGGTTTAACTGATGGATGGAGTTGGAGGGCAACTACGGACGGTAAATTCTCAACAAAGTCGGCTTATGATTTGGTGGCGGCTTCCAGAGAGGCGCAACAAACTCAACCGGCTGAGATGGCTATGGTTTGGGAGGCTCCAACATCGCACAAAGCCAAGGTGACAGCGTGGAGATGTCTTAGAAATCGTTTGGCTACCTGTGACAACTTAAGAAGACGACAAATTCAAATTAGCTGGGAAGAGAGAGGATGCAACGCCTGCGTTGCTGGAGAGGAGACGACGGAACATCTGTTTCTTCATTGCCCGAAAGCTTCGGCGGTGTGGGACCAAATCTTCCAATGGTTACACATCAAAACGGCAAATCCTAGAGGTACTCTCCATCATTACACTTCCTTCATCTCTGCTGCCAAAAAGAAGAAAGGAAGAAGATTACTAAATGCGTTATGGGTGGGAACGGTTTGGACACTATGGGAAAAAAGAAATGAGAGTCGTTTTCAAGGAAAGATTTGGGATATTGAGAGACTTGTTTTACAGATCAAGGGTAGACTTTGGAGTTGGAATGAGGTCTATAAAGTTTTGGAGTTGAGAATCCCTTTCACCATGTGGTGCTCAAAGGGTTTCAATCTTTCCTTCTTGTTTTGATTGGCATCTCTGGTGCCTTGCTTTTTATCTTAATAAAATTTTAATTTTACCGATCAAAAAAAAAATTCATACAGTACTTTCAAAAATACTTGGCTAATAATTCATACGCATATAATTCATACAGTACATTCAAATATAATTGCTTAATAATTCATACAGTTGAATTGTGTAGGTAACCTGAAAGTATGTTGGATTATGATTAATGGTAATATAAATTACATGTATGAATATTTGAAGATAGGTTTTTTAATTTCATACAGTACTGTGAATTGTAGATACTTGTCCTTCATCATAAAAGTGGCGTCGACTAGTTTCTGAGTTCTCCATAAAAATCGTGTGAAATTTGTGAAAATATGTTTTCTTTTCTTTTATTTTACATTTATGTGTATTAAAGATATGTATGGAACGTGATATATATGTAAATAACATAATCCCCTTAATTAAGGAAATTTTGAATATAAAAAACATGAAATTACTATCCTAACCTATGGGGCTGCTGGCGTTAGTTACATGGATTAAAAATGATTCAAATCTTTTTGAAATGATTCCACTATTTTTTGAAATGAGTGGTTGAGATTGAATTGAGGGTGATTTTTTTAAAATATTTTTTTTAAAGGATAAATATAAGGAAAAGATGTGGGTTCATGTTCAAAAAATGAAAGTGTCATAGTTTTGGTTGACACCCAAAATGGCAAAAATGTCATACTTTTCGTGGACGGAGGGAGTATTACTTTAGTCAATAATTAAATTTATTGATTAATGTGAGTCCATATATTAAAATATTAAATTAATATATTTAATTTTTCTTATGTTATTTATATTTTATTAATTCTATAATTCAAAATTTAGTTTATTATATTTTAGAAAATGTAAAATCTATATAAATTCCGATTTATAACAATAAAATCATGTAAAATCTCGTATTGATTTTTATGACACTTTTTTCAGTTTATAACATAAATGAAAGTATATGCTATTTTATGCAATTTTTATTAAACAAATTTTGAATCCCAAATCGTTTTTTTCATAAAGCTTTGCAAATTAAAAATCTAAATTGAATAATATATTTTGTAATCTTCTAATCAAATTTTAAATTACGCATCGAATTTTCATTAGACTTTATCGTCTCTACTTAATTAATTAGTTGGTCAAATAAATAATTATATTTTTTCATCAAAATTTTAATTTAATTTGACTAAAAATAATTTAGCCAATAACTAAGTTTGTCAATTAATAGAAGTCCATATATTAGAATAATGAACTAATAAATTTAATTTTTCTTATGTATAAAAATTAATAATTAGCCAATAACTAAGTTTGTCAATTAATAATTTATCATTGATAGAATACGCTTATAAAAATTGATTTTTTTTTACGTAAAATAATATGTTATGTTATATCTTAATAGAATGGAAAAGTTGATGCGAAATCCAAATTATATCATTTTATTTAGATTTTATAAGCATTTTATGCTTCTTTATACCTCTAGACGAGATAATGTTTGAATGTCAGAGGTGGTCTATCAAGATTCATACAAGATGTACTAAGAACTCAATTTTGGCTCCAAACAATGTGATGCTCACAAGTTAGAAGTGGTTTGTCAAGCTCTAAATGAGATGATGCTATAACTTAATTCCAGTGTTTTAAGCTCCAAATGAAATATTGTTTAGCACTTAGCTCTAGCCTTTCAAGCTCCAAATGAGTGATGCTTCATCTCTCTCATAAGTCAATTTTTATATTTCAAGTTGCGGATAAGATGATACTCATAAGTCAAATCTCATATAACAAGCTTCATATAATATGATAATTAGAAGTTTGACGTACAAAAGTTAAATGTGATAGCTACAGACAAGATGATGCTCAAAAATCTTGTAAGGTTCAGATGAGATGATGTTCACATATAAGATGTGGTCTTAAATTTTACCTATCAATTTTAAAAAATTATACTCCTATAACATTAGTAAATCTTTCCTATATACGATTAACAAAAAATACAATGTATCAATTCTTCATCATATATGTCAAATATACCTAAATCTTTTTCTTCTTATTTTTGTAAAATCTCCAACCTCACATCAACTTTTTATAAAATTTCATAAAAAAAACTTATATATAAAGGTAATCTATTTTAGCTCTCAATAGAAAAAAATGGCGAAAATTATTGAGATTATTATAGTTTGAACTGTACAATCAATTTATTTTGATCAAATAAAATTAATTAAAAAATAATTTATTTAAATCCCCATTTCATATACAATAATTATAAATAATACTATACAATAATAATTATGATGTGAAGTGATTTCCTGTCGAATTTCGACGGGTTAGACGCTAGTTCATCTAATATTGGCCAAAATAATCAAAGACTCTAACCCTAGTTCATCTAATATTGGCCAAAATAATCAAAGACTAATATCACAAAATTTTATTTATACAATAAGAATACCAATTTATTGCGTCGAACATAGAATTTATTAAAAACTTAAAACAAATCATAGTAGCCTATAAGTGTAATTATTTAAAAATAATACAATTATCAATATTCATTCATTATGTAATTTTTTTCCTAAAAATAGTAAACGTATTGTTCATTAGTGGGGATTTATATATCCTTGCCCATATCCCGAACTCAATACGAATATAAATTTTGATACTTCATTTTGACCTCGAAATTTTGCCCATGCCCGTATCTCCATCCAGGGTATCTAGATCTGCATGTATAATTGTCATCTCTAAATTTGATTTATTGAACTTATAGTTGTACAATGTGTTAATGATTTATTGAAGTTAAATTATCATAAACTCTTTATTTATTTATTTGTGTAATTTATAAAAAAAGAGGCTGTTATTATTTGTCTAAAAATCAGCACTATTTCATTTTACTAGCATTTTTAATTTTTAAATTTATATAAAATTAATTTTAATTGAATATATTTGAATTGAATATTGAAAAAATAAAAAAGAATTCACAATTATAAAATTTGATATTATGAAAAACAAAGACAAAAAAATAAGTTAAAAAAATCAAAATAAAATACTAATTAAAAAGAATTAAGAATATATATTTATTTAAAAAAGATGAGAGAGGAGAGATAAATTTATAAAACTTTAATAGTATTTAAACAAATTTAATTTTTACATTTTAAATCAAATATTTTCATAAAATATATCATATAAAAGCTCTTATCGTGATCTTTAATTTGATATGCATATTAAATATTTTATAATTAATCGAATTTCATAATTTTGGAAAGAAATATAACAACAAATAAGAAGTTAAAGAAAATAAAAATAAAAATAAAAATATATAGCTTAAATAAAAACCTTTAATTTTATTATAACTATAAAATTACCACTTAATTTTGATTTGAAATTGAAAACTCCTTTTTAAATATAATACTAGATTTTACTGTATTCCACATAGGAATGTCATCGATGCAAAATTAATATAAAAATATTGTATCCAATCAAAGTTGAATGCTGGGATGGGATGCTACCAAACAATATATAGTTCGTTATATTTTCGCAAATTAAAACATTATCTCAATATAAGAAGCAATAAATGCAATATATAAACGCCAGGAAAAGAAGAACTCCATTATTTAATTCTTGTCAAGATTTATTGTACGTCAACAATCGATTTGTCACACTCAAAAAGCAGTCCATTATTTTCAGACCCCCTTTTTTCTGCTCTCATTTCTTCAATCTTTCACTGCTCCCACGCATGAATTCTTCAGCATAATGAAGAAAAGATCGCCTTTTTGCTGATTCTCGATAGTTCTGTGAACTTAAATCATCCGATTATTCGGGAATTTTACAATTTTTGGGGGCGTCAAGTGATCTGCCAACTACAGATGGAGGGTAACAGTGTGCCGAGTCGACTCGTTGGGTTGGAGATTCATGGCTTTCGCACCATGGAAGGTGCAAATTTAATTCATCTGTGCATGCCCACGTTGTGTTTGTGTAAATTCCATTTATTGATAGTTAATCAATTTTTGGTAGTTTTTGGGGGGATAATTGATGGCTGCTGGTCAACATTTGGGTTTAGGGTTTTCAATGGCTTCACTGTCCTTCAATCTTGAGATGTTTTTTTTTGGTTGGGGGGCTATTGCTGGTTATTTTTTGTCTGGTTTTGACCAATGAGAAGTAGGGGGGATTGGACCTTGACCTACTTTCTAGTGGAAAAGATAGTGATTCTCTAATGAGAGCTGTTGATTGTAGTTTGTTTCTAGATTAGGAACGAAGTTAAAGGGATTTATAAGTGTTGGTGAAATGGTTTTCTATATTGTGATAAGTTTGGGGAGTATTAAATGGAGTATCTATGTACTCTTTTTGATTGTTTGGCTGCTTTTATTGGAGGGGGGGTTCACCTTTAATCTTGTAAGTTAATGTAAGTGGTGGTTGTTGTTGTTCTTGCATTATTAGATTGATTTGAAGCTGAGTTAGTGCTTGCTTATGTTGAATACTTTGGCTAACTGTAATATTGGACGTCAAATGGACAGATTTGGATTTCCAGAATATCTTGGAGGAAGCCACGTCAAGATGGCTCCGACCGAATGAGATTCATGCGATTCTCAGCAACCACAAGTATTTTCCTGTTCACGTCAAACCCATGAATTTGCCAAAAAGTAATACTTTTTTATGTTTATGTCTTTATTTAACATTCGTAATTGCTTGAATCATTCCTGCACACGACAATCATGGATGTGGTTGTGTGAGATGGAGTGGATCGTGGAAGAGATTGATATCAGGTTGTTAACTGGATGAAGTTATGGTGATTTAGGTGGCACAATTGTGTTGTTTGATCGTAAGATGCTCCGAAATTTTCGGAAAGATGGCCATAACTGGAAAAAGAAGAAGGATGGAAAAACTGTTAAAGAAGCTCATGAACACTTAAAAGTATGGTTTTCTCTTGTTTTAGTATTTGAGACAGTTAAATGTCATTTACTGTGGGAAAAAATGGATATTGTCCTATAATGTGTTCTAGTGCGTTTATCCTTGATTAACTCATTTTAGAAACAGTTTTCTTTGTTATATGTATCAGGTTAATGTATTGCTTCTTTATCCTGCCTGAAGAGGAACTACTTGTTACTTAGAATTTCTAATTTATTAGGTTCTAAACTGACATGCCAGCATTGTATTGGTTGTCATGAAGGTTGGCAACGAGGAAAGAATCCATGTATACTATGCTCATGGAGAAGACAATTCAACTTTTGTTCGCAGATGTTACTGGCTGCTTGACAAGTATGTAATTATTGAAATCCGCTGATGTATATTAGTATTAAGCTAAAAATTAAATTTCCCGCAACTCCTGCATCTGTTGCAGGTCTCTGGAACATATTGTCCTCGTGCATTATCGTGAAACTCAAGAGGTTTGTCATCCCTCAATTAAACAATTATTGGCATTTGAATGAAATTTAGTGTTAATTGTCTTTTGATGTAGTTGCAGAATTCCCCAGCCACGCCCGTAAAGTCTCCATTTCCTACTTGGACTTTGCCCGAAGGATCCGAGTCTGCAATAGACTCGATGTATTATGACGGCAGCATGCCAGTCTTAGGTAATTTCAAATTTAAGTACTCACTTTAATCAGTTCATTCCTCTTGGAAAGAGATGGATTCTTGTTTAGAAAAACAGAGGCACAACTAAAGCTTGAAACTATTGTCTAGCAATGCCCTTAAAACTACTGTTTACTTTGAGTGATAAGATAGATTGATAAAACATAAGATTGAGTATTTGAAGGATAAGATGGTCAAATATGTTCAAAATTAATCAATCCATCAATGTAAATGGCAGATTAACTTGGAGTACTTATCAATCTATCCTATGATTCCTATCACTAAAAGTAAACGCCTCTTTATTGGATAAAGCTAGTCATAAGTTTCATACATATAAACTTGAATCTGAAGGATTCGAGGTGAACTTTTCACTGGCACGACTAATGTTTGATTCATCACTTATGATATTTCAGAACGTAATGACAGTGTAGTGATTAAAACTCACGAACAGAGACTTCATGAGATAAATACACTCGACTGGGATGAGCTTTTGGTGCCAATTGATCCCAACAAGCACAATTCACCCCAAGAAGGTATGATCCCTATATGCTTATTTTCTTGAGAAATTCTCAATTTAACCTTTTGTGCATTAAATTTTTATTTATCTAATTAAAAAAAAATTGTTTTCTAGCAGGAAAAACTGCAGGCTTTGAGTTGCCAAATCAATATCACACGAACAACTATAAAATTAGTGTAAGTGGATCAATGATGCTTGATAAATTTGAAGCATGGACCACTTATTCTCTGCTTTTGTTGATCAAGAATTACTAGCAAGCATTTTGATTGCAGAATGATGCACAATCAACTAATAAGGTATCACCAGAAAGCTCGGACAACAGTTTCTCCGGACAAGCTGCTTACTCAGTCAATTATAACATTCCCAACAATTCATCCTACCAGACAGTGGGCCTTGAGACAACTTTTAGTTCGGATACTAGAACTTCCGGACTGGTGACGTTAGGTGGAGCTGGTAATGGCATGCATTCCGTGGGGGCAGATGGTTCACAATCACAGGATAGTTTTGGAACAACACATGTCGTTGCGGGATCTCCGGATTCAGTTGATAACCAGTCCTTGGAATCCTCACTTTTAAATTCACATCAATCCTTCTCGTATAACATGAAGGATAATCATCACCACCCTCCGTTGGGGCAGATATTCAATGTAACTGATATCTCACCTGCATGGGCTCTTTCGACCGAGGAGACTAAGGTCCTTTCCATTGTCACTGTTTTCTTATTGATTCGTCTCTTCTGTTGATGCAGTATTCAAGTGCTTTGTAGTTTGCCGTTTGTGTCCTACTCTTTGAGAATGAAGCAAGAAATTCATGGATTAAGGGGAAATGGGATAATTAATGCCTCAAGATATCGTCAATTATTTCAGAAAATGAATGTTGAGGAGAATGTTCAAATTAGAAAAAATATAGATTAAAGTAGAATATGCTTCATCAATTTTCAGTAAAAGATAAAAATCGAGAGTTTTCTTGTTTCGAACTACTTCTGACTTTTTCAACTAGTATTTTTGCAGAAAATAGTTTGTTGACTCAATGATTGCTATGCAGATCTTGGTAGTCGGGTTTTTCAGTGACGGACACCAACACTATGCAGATTCCAAGTTGTATCTCGCATGTGGAGATTCTGTTATTCCAGTAGAAGTTGTACAAGCAGGAGTTTTCCGATGTTTAATTTCGTCTCAAGCTCCTGGATTGGTGAATCTCTTCATGACTTTCGATGGGCATAATCCTGTCAGCCAAGTCCTAACTTTTGAATTTCGTGCTCCCATACAACACAACGGTTTGGTTTCAACTGAAAATACAGACAACTGGGATGAATTTCAGCTCCAGATGAGGCTTGCTCGTCTTTTGTTTTCATCATCCAAGGACTTGAGTGTTTACACTGCTAAACCATCCCAGTCTGCTTTAAAGGAAGCCAAAGTTTTTGCTAAAAAAACCTCCGTCATTTCTCTTGGATGGGGGTATTTGTGCAAAATGATCGAAGAAGCGAAAATGTCTTTTCCCCAGGCAAAAGATAGGTTGTTTGAATTGACTTTAGAGAATAGGCTACAGGAATGGTTGCTAGAAAAAGTGGCAACCGGGTGCAAAATTACTGAACGTGACGAACAAGGTCAAGGTGTTATTCATTTGTGCGCTGTCCTTGGATATACGTGGGCGGTTCGCCTATTTTCGCAATCTAGCTTATCTTTGGATTATCGAGACAAATGTGGATGGACGGCCCTACACTGGGCTGCATATTATGGAAGGTATGGTCACGGATTCTCACCTTCTCGGTGTGTCATCAATGGTGCATTGCTGCTTTCATTTTATGTACATGATGAAGTTAGCAATCTTAAAATATTTTGTTGAGGTATCTCTTATCCTTATAAGTTTCTTATCTCTAATTCCATACCTCAGTATCTCAACAACTTGTTTTTGGCAAAAAATTGTGTACATCCGGATGCACGGTGCATTCACCCCAATCAGGGTTCACCAATCCCCAGTTATAATTTATTAATCACAATTAGGATCTAATTAGGGTGGATGCACCATGCATTCTAGGGTTTGTTACCGAGCGCATCTACTCCAATTAGGGTTTCACCACTCCCCAGTTATAATTTATTAATCATAATTAGGATCTAATTAGGGTAGATGGACTGTGCATTCTAGGGTATGTTAGCGAGCACATCGTTTCAAGACCTTAATGCTATTACTTAAAATCTGTGTAATCAAGTTTATCTTCAAATTGCAGGGAGAAAATGGTGGCCACTCTTTTATCTGTCGGGGCGAAGCCAAATTTAGTCACGGATCCAACCTCACAAAACCCCGGTGGATGCACTGCTGCTGATCTTGCTTCTTTGAGTGGTCACGAGGGTTTGGCAGCGTTTCTGGCTGAGAAGGCTTTGGTTGCCCAATTTAAGGATATGACGTTGGCTGGAAATGTTAGTGGCTCGCTGCAAACAACCACCAATGACATGGTGGACACTGGGAGTTTCACCGAAGAGGAGGTGTATCTGAAGGATACCCTCGCGGCTTACCGGACAGCAGCCGATGCAGCTGCGCGTATCCAGGCTGCATTCAGAGAACACGCGCTCAAAGTGCAGACGCAAGCAGTTGAGGCATCGAGCCCAGAGACTGAAGCACGGAACATAGTTGCAGCGATGAGGATCCAGCATGCTTTCCGCAACTACGAAACACGCAAAAAGATCGTGGCCGCTGCTAGGATCCAGTACAGATTTCGGACTTGGAAGATCCGAAAAGATTTCCTTAACATGCGTCGTCAGGCCATTAGAATTCAGGTAAGCGTGCTATTTATGCTCCAGTTTAAGCCGGATCCTCTATTGCATTATTGTATCTACGAATGATCACCACGTGTCGAGGAAATTTAGAAATTTACGAAATAAGATTTTCCATGTATAGAGTTTCCAGTAACAAAATTTTGGTAGGTTTTTAGATCTCCTCGACACGTGACAATCATAGGACCCAGCTCGGCGTCTACCTATACCAGAGATGACTGATTGTAAAAAACTCGTTTTGTGGCCCAGATAGTTATGGTGCCATTCTCATTGGAGTTGTTTTAATGCAGGCTAACTTCCGCGGTTTTCAAGTGAGGAGGCAATACCGTAAAATCTGTTGGTCTGTCGGTGTCCTCGAGAAAGCAATACTGCGGTGGCGCCTGAAAAGGAAAGGCTTCCGCGGGCTTCAAGTCCAACCCGATGAAACCCTGCCAGATCAAAATCAAGAAAGCGACGCGGAAGAGGACTTCTTCAAGGCCAGCAGGAAACAAGCGGAGGAGCGCGTGGAGAGATCCGTTGTGAAAGTGCAGGCGATGTTCCGTTCGAGACGAGCGCAGGAAGAGTACAGAAGAATGAAAGTAGAATGCAGTCGAGCAACGGTAGACGGATAATTCTTCTATCTTCACCTTGTTATTCCCCAAGTTTTGAAAGCCCTAATAATAGTGATGATTGTTGGTTGTTTTGCAGCTGGAATACGAAGAATTACTCCATCCTGATACTCAAATGGGATGAGAAAGGTGTTTTGATGGTGTGGCGTACATTTGTAAATTCTGAACTTGAGTAGGCCTTTTGTTTGGATGATGAGTGTATCTCTCCCCCTATACAAGTTATATGGAGTTGTGGGGACGGGAGCTTCATCTTCTTTCTTATCAATTCTTGTTTATTTAGACATCAATCACTAATCTAGTGTTACTCTACTGTTTTGCAAATCTTGTGTGTATATTGGTGATGTCATGTTGTATGGTAATGATGTCATATTGTACACGTGTATTGGACTCATTCCTAATGTACCAATTTATGTCTTATTGTACCAATTTATCATCTTCAATTTCTAAAATTAATTGGATATCGAATTACATCATCGACAGCAAGACAACAACAAAATGTAAAATCACATCCATTCCAAAAACTCGAAATCACAAGTTCTACATTCAATCACAAATCATCATATGTATATGAACAACTCTTTCTGTGACACAGACTCACTTGATGTACTGAGACATCCATCTAAATCCATCACCATATCCCATTCTACGCACAATGCTGCACATGAAGACCTCGAGCGGTCGAATGTTGCAGCCATCAACGCTAACCCTACCTTTACCGGTGGTGAGGCCGTCGTTCAATCCGATGAAGAAGCGCAGCTCGTCCTCGGAGGCAGCAGACGGTAGGTCAATCTTGTTCCCCAGGATGAGGAACGGGACGCTTGCCAGCGCGTCATCTGATAACAGCGCGTCCAGCTCCTTCTTCGACTCAGCAAACCGCTCCTTGTCACTGGCATCCACCAGATACACCACAGCATCAACCTGAACCATTTTATCATTCTCAAAATCAACCAACATAATGTTGATGGAGGTGCAGTTAATTTGCATAAACAAAGTATGGAACCTTTGCATAGTAATCCTTCCAGACTCTTCTCGCAATCTGATGACCGCCCAAATCGAAAGCTTTGAATCTTATTTTGCCAATGCTCAGCTCCGCTGAAGTTGGATATTGAGTTGGTTGGTGCTGCATCAGCCTCTGCATCCAAAATCACATAATCATCCAAACACCAAAACCAAAAAAAAATTGCACTTCCTAGTAAAGAAGATCAACATGAATTGCTTAAGTGCATTCAAACACAACATCACATACCAATCCATTCAAACACGACTCCAAGATTCATAACTCAATAGTATATAGCAACACTTTCTCAAACTACAACAATATATTCATAAGATGAAGAAACTTCTCTAAATTAATGTAAAAATCGGAATTGGCTGGCATCATAATATTTTCGAAAGACAATGATTACTTCACGCTTCAAGAAACCAATCATAGTTTTCTCTCTCCACATAGAAAACTATCAACAACAGAATCTCATGGACTTTTAATCACTACACACAATCACACACTATTTAACATCCAAAAAATGCCCAAAATCAAAACATGTAATAACTAGAAAAAAAGGGAATTGTGACCTCGTCTTTCAACATATGAAGCAAGGTAGTTTTCCCGGCATTATCGAGACCCAGAAACAAAATCTTGGCCTCCTTTTGATGCAATCCCAACGCTGCTAACAATCCATAAAACCAATCCAAAAGAAACATCCTTCTCTCTCTATATATATGTATATATATATCGATATTCACCAAAATCAGTATCTTGTAACTCAAAAAACGAAAACCCACTTAAAAATTCAACGGAACTCAGCGGTTGTAAAACAAGTAACCACAAGCTGAAGAAACGAACTGCAGAATATTGCAACAGCTGAGATAGCAAGAAACAAATTTTTGTTTCGCGCTATAAATAGAGAGAAGAACTGGGCACCGGCTGAACCGGTTCAAAACTGCTAATCTTGATGATGTGGAAGGTTGCGATTAGCTGAGGAGCGTCATCCGCATTGTTGGTCACCGCGGAAACTTTATGCAAACCTTTTTATTTTTTTTGCGTTCGAATTTTATGCTAACCTATATTTAAATGCATCAAATTCAATTTTTGTAAAGAATAGAACTCAAACAACTGCATAGAAAGAATTAACTACACTTGGAAATCTCTTAATTTCACGATCACCCCAATTGCAGTGACGTATCTAGGCGGTCCAGTGGGGGGGACTGGGCCCCACTGAAAATCTTCACAAAAATAGTATATATACATATATATATAATATATATAATGTCTTTATTTATTATTTAAATGAAAATTCATTTTGATTATTTTTAACACAACAAAATTCTAATTGTATTATGACATAACTTTGTTGTTATTTTATATTTTCTTTATTTCTTTAGCTAATTGGTGAGTTTGATTTAAATTTGTTGTAGGGTAATTTTTTGTATTGAATTCATAAAAAAAATTAAAATTTAAGTTTAATATAAAATTATTTACAACTATACTTGTAATTTGTTGGATTCTCTATGATTTTTCTTATGTAATAGGTTGTTTCTTTAAGTTTTTTCACACATTCAATTTTAATATCACGTGAATTACTCCTTCTGTCGTCCCAACTATCTTGAACCTTTTTTTTTTACACGAGAATTAAGAAAATAGTGTTTTGTGCGTTGATGAAAAGGTAAATAAAGAGTAAATTTTTTGTCAAATAAGAAAATGTCTCAAAATAGGTGGGACGCCAAAATGGAAACAGTCTCAATATAGGTGGGACAGAGGGACTATTAAAATATTAGTTACTAATATAATTTGACTATATATTTATAACTCATGTTAATATTTTAATTTATATAGGATGTGTGATAGTCATATATAAATATTTTAAAAATTATTATAATTTTATTATAAATTTTAGGGCAAAGGTGCAGATAGGTCCCTGAACTAGACCCCCCTAGAGCGTTGACCCCCCCATACTCCACCCAGGCGCAAAAACCTTCCCCATAGTCAATGAAAAATGTGCAACTAAACCCTCGTGTTAAACGGCCTTCTAACGCCGTTTTCTTAAAATAATAATAAAAAAAAATTGTTTTTTGTTTTGTTTTTGAGGTTGTCGTCATGCCTCCACAAGCTCTCCGACAGGGACACCCACGCCGCCGCGTCATAGCTCGAGTCCATCGCCCGCAGCCTTCCCAACGACGCCCTCCCTTCATATCATTCATCATCGCCATAGCCGAACAAACGATGGTAGTAGCAGAAATTTGCAAAAACTGATTGAGTGAATGGAGGATTTTGAGAAGAAAATATGGAGATTCAAGCTGAAGAAAAATAATAAGTAGGCTCAAAAATCAACACCACCAACAAAACAATTCTGGGGTTGCTCCGTAGATTCCTCGTTGTTCGGCAGCACCGTGCCCTCGCTTATGCTCGGCTCAAATAGTATTCTTTCTCTCTCCCCGTAGCCACTACCGACTCCTTGAGTCCATCGGCGCTGAGCCGGTATTCTTTCTCTCTCCCTGCAGCCGCCACCGACTCCTCGAGTCCATCGCCGCGCAAACGGAGGAGTCCGGGTCGTGGAGGCGGCGGGCCACGCTGCCACTGCATCTGCCTCGTCTCCGTCCTTGCCGCCGCCCACGGTGACGCCCTCTCGCCGCATCTCTCGAGAATCCTCTCCGCCGTGGCCCGCCGCCTTCGCGACCCAGACTCCTCTGTCCGCGTGACCTGCGTCGCGGGCGCCCTTTCCCTCACGTCGCATCTGGCCTACGCGCCATTCACACCGTGGCCAAACCCTTCCTCGAGTCCCTCTTCTCCGAGCAGGAGACCAACGCCCAAAACGACGCCGCAGTGATGAGCGCTTAGGGTTTTGACAATTTTTGGAAAGAAGGAGGCGCCGGCAACAGCCCTCGCCGGAGAAGGAGGCGGCGGCGGAGGAGGAGGTTATCGGTGGGAGGAAGAAATGGGGAGAGACAGAGAGAGCTAATATTGGGGTAGGCCTACTTGAAAAAAAAAATTAGTTAAACGGCGTTAGAAGGCCGTTTAACGCGAGGGTTTACTTGCACATTTTTCATTGACTATAGGGGAGGTTTTTGCACCTGGGTCGAGTGTGGGGGGATCAACGCTCTAGGGGGGTCGAGGTCAGGGACTAATCTGCACATTTGCCCTAAATTTTAATTCATATATATATATAGGGAGAGGTTCAAGAAAGAACCACTAAATAAAAGAAGAACGGAGAACCATTTTCAGTCATTCGATCATCAAGATCTACGGTGGATTCATCATCTTGTTGGATGAAAGCAGATCCTGGGTTCGAATCCTGAAGGGAGCAAATTTTTTTATTTTTTTGAGTGCATTAATTTTAACAGCGAATGCATTAATTTTTACAGTGGATGCATTAGATTTGATGCTTCTCACAAATAATGTAGTTCTCTTTAGAACCACACCCTATATATATATACTCCTTTCGTATTCAAATAAGTGTCATATGGCATAAAATTATATTTACCAAGAAAGAGTATAAACATGGTACAACTGGAAGTTTAATCTAAAATTTTACACATAATTAAAAATGGAAGGAGCATAAAAAATTATTATAAATTGCCCCCCACTGAGGTGAAAATCCTGGCTACGTCATTGACCCCAAAAACAAATCCTAAAATTCTTTAAAAATATTATTGATAGGTTGATAAACTTTGAAAAAAAGTATAGCCATAAATATTCCGTAGCCCCGAGCACATTATAAGAGAATTTACTTTATATGATTTATAAGATACATAATAAGTATTTTTATTTTTAATACTTGATTTTTTTTTAATGTTACATTCTCAATAGAATATGAATCAAATAAACTAGTTCAAAATATAGTTAACGTTTTATATCAAATGTCAAGAATATATGATTAATGGCAGTTTTGTTTAACCACATACATGACAATTTACATAATTGTCATGTATAACACTTAAACTAATGCACATACACGACGCTTTCTAGTGAATGTCATATATACTATGAGTAAATAACATTCATACATGACACTTTTTCTAAAAGTGTCAGCACAACGTCATGTATTCTATACATGACACTGCATACATGACGTTTTTTTTTAAAACATCATATATGTCAAAAAGACGCTCATACATGATGTTGTTTCATAAAAAGCGTCATGTATGCAGTATCATGTATACTCAATTTTCTTGTAGTGTCACAAAGGTTTTAAGATATTTCAAAATTACAATCCATTAATGTAAATAAGAGATTAATCTTACTATTTTTTGTCTATCAAAACTAATGCTAAAAAATAAATGCTTCTAAAAAAATTAGTTAATAAATAAATATATATAGTGAAAAATATTCTTCAAACCAATTCTCTCTTCCTTGGGTCGTACTAATAGTTAGTAGTTGGAAAATCATGTATTAAACGATTTTTTCTTGTGACCAAGTATTTAATTTTGGAGGAATTAAATGAAGGATTGTTGTTCTACGTTTCGAGTCGATAAATATAGTGTGTTTATTTTCTCAAATTCAATTTTCGGAGAGTGAGAAATAATAGGTCATTTGAAAATAGTGTTGCGGGAGAATGTGGATAAACATTAAAAGAGATTTAATGTCTATCCCACATTGATTAATTAGCATTAATTAATCATCTATATAAGCTATTATATTGATACATGTAATAATTAACTGAACACGGTTGTGAACATTACAGCCTACACGAGTACACACGCGCGCGTCGTCGCCGCTCACCCGCTTCACCTCGGCTAAGCGTCGTGCGCCTGGGCCCGTGGCCCTTAGATCTTGGATCTTGGTCTTTGGGCCTTCTTGGGCCTCATGGGGCATGTTGGGCTTATCAGGCTGGGCACGTTTTTCTTTTGGATCTACTTTGTTTAAATAATTGAAGAATCTAAATCAGTTATATTTCAATTATCATTGACACGGAAGTTTCCAGATTTTATTAAAAAAAAAAAAAATCCAATTTCCATTAAATATTCAAATTTCAGAAAATCATCAATAAAGTGGCTCTGATACCACTTGTTAAAAGTAATTCACATGATTACTGTAAATTCTATGACGATAATCTGAGAATACTTTTTGACTAGAATCACTAATTTGTAGTCATAATTGGAGACCGGTTGATACAGTATAATCTTCCAAGAATACGTTTCCTGGGGACCAGACCCCATATATATAACTTCTCAAGTTATCAATATTTATTATTTGATCCCTCAACAAACAATAAATATAACATTTAACATATACATAATATTATAGCATTTATTTACAATATATATATATATATATATAATATTGGATTAATTAAAAATTTAATCCAACACTTACTTCGCAAAGTCCTCGCCTCTTGATTCAATTTTGGGCATTCTTGAAGACATGATTATTCCTGTTATTTAACCGTTCATGATATCAGATATGCTAATTGCTAAGTTATATGTCCATGAAAATAGAATAATTCCATTCCGAAGAATGCCCAAGTTAAATTCATTTTTTACATTATTTTTTTCCGATTGTCGATATTTGTATGTATAACTCCTACCAAAATAAATATTCTTTAAATTGATTTATTCGATTTCTTCTTTTTTTGAACACGATCTATTCGATTTATTAATTGAATATTAAATTGTTAGGGCGGCAATAAATTTTCCTAGAAAAATAATTGACCAACTATATCTTTTCGAGTCTACCAAAGCAAAATGATATCTCACCCAACTTGTGATAGAATGGAGTATAATCTCGTGATTGCATGAATTTGCTGGAGGAAGATGATACGTATCATTATTTAGTTATATATTTTTATATATTTTTCTTTAATTTATTTAGTTATTTAGGGTTAGAATAAAGTAATGGGTCAGGCTTTGTGTGGGCTCCAAGCTATTTTTTGGGCCTCAAGTTTCTATAGGTCTTTATATGTGAGCTATGGTTAGCATTATCGTTGCAGTATTATTCTGGACAACTTCTGTTGTAGGCCTTGCGAGAAGAGTTTGGGGAAACCGTTCTCGCTGTAGGCCTTGCAAGAGGAGGGTTATTCTATGTTTTTCTTGCTCAATATTAATTTCAATTTATTTCTCTTTTAGCTCTCTTATTTTCTGTTCATCTCAATCCCTTCACTCTATCAATTGGTCCGACCTACTGGATTAAAAAAAAAAAGATGATGAAGAAAACGATAGAGAAGGGTGTTGAGTCTGTTGACTCGGGCTTGACAACATTTGAGCGACTAATGGAGAAATTCAATCAGATTGAGTAGTTGCTAGCAATTCGATTAAGAAAAATGAAGCCCTCTCCCGTTCTATGTAGCCAAGATAGTGTCAAATCAGCCACGCCGCATCCACCTCCTATTTCTTTGATGACTCCACCTCCTCCACATCCTATTTCCATAACAATTCCACATCCATCTCCTGTTTCTGTGATGACTCCACCGCCTCCACATTCTGTTTCCATAACGACTCTACCACATCCACCTCCACCTCCTGTTTCAGTGACAACTGAAAAGTCTGCCACCTCCGCCTCCGCCGCCTCAGCCTCATGTTTCCCTGACGCTGATGCTGATACTGCCTTTACCTCTTGTTTCCATGAAGACACCTACTTCTCTTATAGATGCAGTGGTTGTGGTGGCTTTTGCCCCTCCAAATGTAATTGTTGCTTCTCTCCCTACAAAAACTCCTGCGCCAACAAGGATTTACGCCAACTTTGCTCATCGAGATTGAAAGGAATTGACTCAATTGATTAAGGAGTTTCTCAATGCCAGAAACTTATACAGAATATATACAGTCTCTCCAGGGATCACCGTGTAGCAAGGGGAATATGGATTTCCTAATCAAAATAGCTTGAAGACATGGCAGATTTGGGACGTCTTTTGAAGTGCTTAGAGCTTTGAGGACAAGGCTGCTTTGAAGAGCGAAGGAATTGATATAAATTATTATTTAGTTATATTTATATATATATATATATATATATTTTAATTTATTTAGTTATTTAGGGTTAGAATAAAGTAATGGGTCAGGCTTTGTGGGCTCCAAACTATTTCTTGGGCCTCAAGTTTCTGTAGGTATTTATATAGTTATTAGTGAGTTAGGGTTAGCATTATAGTTGAAGTATTATTCTGGACAACTTCTGTTGTAGGCCTCGCAAGAGGAGTTCGAGACAGCATTCTCGCTGTAGACCTGGCAAGAGGAGGGTTACTCTCGATTTTCCTTGTTCAATATTTGTTTCAATTTATTTCTCTTTCAGCTCTCTCTCTCATTTTCTGTTTATCTCAATCTCTTAACTCCCTCAGAAGAGGACATAAGTATGATTCGCTTGAGAAAGATGACAGAAAATGGCTTACAATCTTTAATGTTGAACAAACATGCTGGATTACTACTTCACAATTCCCAACATATTCTTGAAATTTATTCACTCCCCAAGATAAAAGTATGGAGATTCGTGATCACAATTCACATACTCTTGAAATGTGTTCACTCCTCAAAGTAGAATGTTTGGAGAGCCAAGATCATAAATAAACTCTCACAGCTTGAATGAAAAAATCACCCTTTATTTCAGGATCATAATTGAATCCCCACATAAATATTGTAAATCATGGACAGATTCGAGGCATATGATGCAGAGTACAACCACCCTAATGAGACCAGCTATTAAATTTGTTTATCAAATGATAATTTTGTTTTATATGCCCAAAGTCAACTATGCAGTTGCCTTTTACTCATTTTGAAGTAAGATTGTACTCCCTCCGTCTCATTAGTAGTAGTGTCCCACTTTTCTTTTTGGGTTGTCCTATTATAGTATTGTCTCGTTCCCTTTATGGCAATATTCTCGGTTCATGAAAGAACTTCCTAGGAGGGAGTGACACGAGTTTTAAGAAAAAATATTATTGAATGTATTGAGAGTGGATAAAAGGTAGTTGAGTGTATTGGGAGTGGTGAAAATGTGTTATAATTAATATTGAGAGTTGTGAAAAGTGAAAAGTAAGAGGATTATAAGTGGTGGAGTATAGTCCAAAAAAAGGTAGGAAGTTCTTTTGTGGACGTCCCAAAAAAGAAAGATAGGAAGTTCTTTCGTGGACGGAGGGAGTATTTAAATAATTTTTACCAATTCACTTTATCTATTTTCTACACACTCTTTAATCTCTGTGCCCAAAAGAAATGAGACATTAGTATTTTTTTTCTTGTGATTGGTGCAAGATTTCCCTGTGTGTTGTGAGAGAGAAGAGATCAGAAAAATGGCTTACAATCTTCAATCCCTCATCACCATCCTACAACAAACCCTTAATTCTAAAAAGTGCGACTGGATTTTTCATTACTACAAACCAGATTTGGAATCCCTCCTCAAAAAAGCTGCTTCTCTGCAGCAGATTCTTGAAGAATCATCACTCCCCTTAATAGAAATTTTGGAGAGCCAAATCTGAGAAGTGGCACATAAAGCAGAAGACACCAATGAAACACATATGGTGCAGTTCAGTTACATCGCACACTTGCACTTCGGTATCACACAAGATCTGAATCAAGTTACGTAAGAACTTGATTCTGTAATGGAACAAGTGGTGATGCTCGTGAAGGCGGAGGGGAAGAAGACTCAGACCGGCAGTTCATGGAGTGGTGCTTCTTTCTCGAGCGTTGTGGTGGGAATTGATGGCGATCTGATGCAGTTGAAGGATCGGCTAATTGGGATGCAGAGCAAGCTGGAGATCGTCCCCATCGTTGGGATGGGGGGAGTAGGTAAAACCACTCTTGCTCGAAAGCTTTATGAAGATCAACTCATTGTTTCTCGCTTTGAATATCGTGCTTGGACCACAATTTCTCAAGATTACAATATGCGAGCAATTCTATTAGGCCTCGTTCGTTGCATAGTTGGAAGAGAATGTGACCAACATATTGAGTTAAAAGATATTCTGTATAGGAGCTTATACGGTAGAAGATACTTGATTGTACTGGATGATATATGGTGCACCAAATTTTAGGATGAGATGAGGATGTACTTCCCAGACAACGTTAACGGGAGTCGAATGCAGACTCACGGAGTCAGCAGCATCAAGTGCAGTTGCTAAGAGAGTCTGAAAGTTGGAATTTACTTCACCAACTGGTGTTTGGAGAAGAGGATTGCCCTCATGAACTACAAGAGATCGGTGAAAAGATTGCAAGCGACTGTGGTGGCCTTCCTCTTGCCATCAATGTGATTGGAGGGCTATTATCTAAGATGGAAAGATCAAAAGATGTCTGGGAGAAAACTGGGAACCACGTAATAGCTGACAAGGGCAAGCACTTCTCTAATATACTATCTTTAAGTTATAACCATTTGCCGAATCACTTGAAACCATGTTTCCTATATATGGGAGCTTTCCCTGAAGATTACGAGATTAAGAGGGTGTTTGGCTAAGCTTATTTTAAAGAGCTTATAAGCTCTTGGAGCTTATAAGATGTTTCAAGAGCTTATAAGATGTAATTTTTAAGAGCTTATAAGTTGTCAAAGTGTTTGGATAATTGAACTTATAAGCTAGAGAGAAAATTTTTAGTTAGAGAGATAAAATATTTTTTTAGAGAGAGAAAATCAAAGAAAAATGAACTTGAATGATATATAATGAAAATAATAAATTATAGTTGAAAAATATTTGCAAAATGATTGTTGCATATGAGATTATAAAAAAATAAGTTTGGGTAGAGGAACTTATTTTTTGGGGAGCTTATAAGCTCTTGGAGCTTATTTTTGGAGCTTATAAGCTGTTTGAAAGCTTATTTTGCCAAACACTTTGGAGGAGCTTATAAGCTCATAAATAGCTTATAAGCTGTTTTGAGGAGCTTATAAGCTCAGCCAAACACCCTCTAAATGGTGATAAAAGTTTGGAGGAAGAGGCAGAGGAATGCCTAAAGGCTCTCTTGGAGAGGAATCTACTTTTGGTTAGACATTGTAAGTATGGTAAACCAAGGAGTTACAACATGCAGGGATGTATGCATTAGGAAATCTGATGAGGAGAAGTTTCTACGTGTCAAGAATATGACCCCGGAGCTCACATTCTCTAGCCATCGTCGTGTGAGTGCTCACAGATCACCTGAAATGACAGATGCTTATGGTTCAGCAGAGTCCATGTCACTACTTACTCGGTCTCTTCTATACATTGGTTTTGAGTATGGGTTTCTGATTCCTACCTTCTCGCCGTTTACATTGCTTAAGGTGTTGGATGCAATAGAAATGGAGTTGTATCCTTTTCCAAGAGAGATGTTGCAACTTGTCAACCTCCGATACTTAGCTATCAACTTCCGCATGGCAGGTATACCTAGTGAGATATCAAGATTGTGGAATTTGCAGACCTTGATGTGCCGTGTGAGATATGGCGTCTGTCTGAGTTGAGACATCTCAAGCTGCAGGATGTAATGTGGTTTAAAGATGAGAAGATGAAAATGTTTGTCCCGAAGAAGTTGCAGACGATTTCCTTAGTGAAGCTAAATGAATCACTTATTAGGATGGGTTTCTTTGAAAGCATTCCAAATATTAAAAAGTTGGGAGTCCTTTTCCAAGACTCAACGGTGCCCCTTGCAATTGATCTTTCCCATCTCCATAAACTGGAAATCTTGAAATGCAAATCATATCCAAGAGGCTCCCCTCAGATTTATGAGGGAGAGTTGAGGACTACCAAATCTGCAAGTGCTCTGTTTGAAGCGTGGGAGGTAGCAGAGGGAGATGAATTCGGGTTTCTACATCTCCACTGGTTGGATGTTGTGCATTGGAGAGCCGACGAGACCACACTGCCCGAGGCTAGAGGAAATCCCCTGCGGCATTGGAGAAATCCCAACTTGTTCAACTCTATGCTAATGTCGTGGCCTCAGCGAAACAGATTGAGGAGCTGCAGCAATCTGATTATGGCAACTATAACCTCAAACTTCGCATCCTTTCACTATGATTTTCCACGCTGCCAAAGCTAAAAACCAAGTTAATTGTGTCCCTTCTCTTAAAACATATACATCGTTCATTGATTTACTCCTGCCCTTATTTTGGCTGAGAATAATAGGGGTTTCTTTGGAAGCATTCAAAATGTTTCTGAATTAATTATCTATCAATGTCACTTACTTATCTATCAAAATGTTCCCGTTCAATTTCAATTTTGAATGCATAAGAGCTTCCACTACGCTAGGTAGTAATGGGGTAGTTAATGATAGTACCATAGTGGAGGTCTTAAAAAATGGGGTAGCAAAAAATTGAGGTAGCAATGTTGCTACCCGGTTCCTTGTCTCAGAGATGGGTCGCACACTAATTTTTTACTATAATTTTCGTATGTTATTGTTTTAATTTTTTCTTTCTTTTTTTGCTTCTTTCTTTTTGTGCAGGTATTCAAGTTTCTTTTTATTTATTTTGTTTCGATTTTTAGTTTTTTTCCGTTAGTTTTTATTTTCTTTTTTCTTTCTTTTTTTTACCTTTGTGTTAAAATGCTAAACACTATTCTATTTTGCTTTTGAGTTGCCTTCTGTTTATTTATTTTTCTGAGTTTCTGTTATTTTTCCCGTTAATTATTTTAATTTTTTTTTTCTCTTTTTTTGTTACTTTTATTTTACAATCTTAGGTTCTGTTTTATTTTCCTTTTCATTTTTTTAGCATAACTATAATTTTAAAATTATTTTATTATTAAAAAAATAATTTATTCGTATAATTATATTAATTTTATTGAAGTAAAATATAATATAAAAACTAAAATACACAAGTTATATATATATATATATATATTATGTGCGTATTATGGTAGAAGTAGTAATAATGATAGTGGGTCTATGAGTAGTTAAGCATTAGGTAGTGGCACAGTCGAGAAAATATGAGGTAGTTGAAAAAGAAGGTAGTTGTTGAGGTGACACACATGTGGCACCACTACGGAGTAGTACCATAGTGGATGCTCTAAGATTATATCCGGAACATCTCAAGACACATTGTGTTGTTTATCCTCGCCATAGATTTTCACAACGTAAAAGTGCTAGCTCCCAATTATTTTAAATAAATTATAGTCAACTTTTTTTTTCAATATTTTCATTATCTTTAAAGAGTTTTTAGAATCATCCTCTATTGTGCTTATTTAATTCCAACTCCAATTTATTTATTTGTACTTGTAGAAGTCCGGTGATGAAGAAGTAGATAGGACTCTACTATGGAAGAAAGCAAGGTTGAAAAAGGATGATGAACAAACTGAAAATGAAAACTTGAAGATTGCAGTTGAAAAAATAGTATGGCAATATTTTATTTTAGTTCAAATATAATTATTTAAAAATATGTAAAAGTTCATAAGATAAATATTGTTTGAAAATAATAGGATGAGTACATACGCGAAAGAAATAAGGGACTTTGGAGTCATCATCCCAATCGAGTGACTTGTTGTCACTTGCCCTTGAGAAACCAGAACACACTGGTCGGGTGCGAGCCTTAGGGGCCGATGTGAAACCCAAAGCATTCTTTGAAACTACAAGAGAAAAAAAACGAGCAGATGATGACAAAACAGAAGCTTTCCTTGCTGAATTGGTAGAGGCAAAGAAAAAATAGCAGAACAAGATAGAAAGATACATGTTTTAGATAAAGTCATATACGAGTTAGTCAATAGAATTGAAAAACTAGAAGCGCAGGTGGGTGAAAAAGATGACAAGTTCGAAGATTTGGCTAGTTAATCTGTGATAAAGCCTTCAACTCAAAGGAAGGATGACGACGATGTTCAATTAGTTGCTAAATCAGATGAGTTACAGGTAACCTTTAATATATTTTTGGTACTTGTAATTGTTGCCTTTTCCTGTGCGTTCTATCTGTTAAGAGCCTAAAGAAACTTGATCTTAAAATAGTTTCCATTACTGGAGGATATTGCATTTATATTAGTTGCATCACATGTCTTCCTCGGCTAGGTTCTTCAACATATTAATTTCCAATTTTGTATGTAAATATTGTCCATAATTGCTTTGGAGGCTGTATGAGAGTTTGTAACTTGAACTCCAGAGATCTAAACTAATACTTTTCTCGATGAATGTTTCAAGAGTCTGATATGTCTAACCCATGCTAGATAATCACTTCTTTAATTTACTTTTAGCCACTCATTAATTTCTTATAAATCTCACCTAGGGGAAGGCTATCAAATTAATTGAAGGCATCTCTAATAAAGTGGTAGCTTATGGAACAATGTTTATTGCGGTGATGTCTTACATGGTTTGCCTATTCCTGGAGATTGTTATCGAGTGTCCATTGATGAGGTTCTAGATGACAATGCAGGGCTACCCTTTCGTGTTTCTGATGAAATGGAGATGGTAGGGTCTGCATTAGGGAGCCATGTGGCATGGCCAACGCATTTGGTGATAGAAAGATCAAATGATATAATTTTAGTGATTTTTTTTTTTGTCTATACTTTTATTTTAGAAAGAATTAATACCTCTAACATATATTCTATAACTAATTAGACATGTGATAAGAAAAAACTTGGCAAAAAGCTCTTTACTGAACCTGTGATCAAGAACTTGTCCTCTTTTCCTTCATCATTGCGAGCAGTTTTCTATCTCATGGAGAAGCCGTTCAAGGACAAAGGAATATATGTTTAAGTAGATGTTGAAGTGTTTGGGCAGGAGATTAGTGTTTGATTCTGAATGACTATGATGACCTTCCTGTTTGTAACCTGGCACCGATTTCTGGCAATTGCATTGTCGCATATGTGTCGTAAGGCTATGAACTTAGTCTAATTTTTTATTTGTAATGACAAAGTTACAATTTTTTCTAACTATACAGTTGCTTTGTCGCTAGGTGTTTCTCTATGGAGTTATGAAGGCAAATGAAAGTTGTGGCAAGTTTCTATTTGTGAATCCATTTGTGATATCATATGAAAAAAATGTCTCGATTGAGGATCGAGCGCGTGCATTATCTGAAAGGTTGCTTGATACAACCTCAAAACAGCTTGGTTTGGTCCCTTGCAACATGAAGTAAGTGAACACGTTTGAGTATTTTAATTTAGTAGTTAGTACGATATTTTTTTTCAACTTTAATTAACTACTTGTATGCATTAGTGAGCATTGGATTCTGACGATCTTTGACCTTGAGAAAGATCGTGTCTATTTGATGGATCCACTAAGTCACTGAAATCGTGATAGCTCATGGAAATATGTTGTTGACACGTAAATTTTAGACTTTAATTGATATTTTCTTTCATTGGTTTTATAACTAATGTTAAATTCCTCATTAACTTTATTTTTCAAAGCAATGAGTATTGTCAATGCAAGGAAGGGGAAAAAATTCAAGAAATCAACAAATTATTGGGAAGTTATTAAGGTATTCGAATTTTGGGCAATCATACTTCTCTACATTATCTTTGTTTTTAACTTTATATTGTAGGGTCCTATATAGCCTGACAGTGAGCAGTGTGGGTTTTATGTGATGCGCTTTATGAAGGTTATCATCATAGGAATTCAAAATGATGCATCTGTCCCTCTGTCATCGATGGTAATGCAAATATAGTATAACAGTGAGCAGTGTGGGTTTTATGTGATGCGCTTTATGAAGGTTATCATCATAAGAATTCAAAATGATGCATCCGTCCCTCTGTCATCGGTGGTAATGCAAATATAGTATTGATCATTTAATAAGGTAACATTTATAGTTATTAATAAAATGTATTTATGTACTTGTTTTTTTTCACAGTTAAAGAATGCTGAAGTATATACTAAAGCTGAGATCGACGACGTTCGTGAGGAATGGGCAAGCTACGTGTTAAAGAATGCGATCGATTGATTTTTAGGTACCAATGGTTATTATATACGTTATGTCGTGAATTTTGATTTAAAGCTATACAAATAGAAATTAAGAAAGAATTGAATTTTGTACAGGAACACAGGAGCCGCATCAAGTGAGGTTTTTGTTATGTGGAGTTGTTAGTTAGATTGATGTACTGTTGAATTATAATATATGATTATGTATTTATAGTATTTTGAACATTTGAATGTTGTGTAAGAATATGTATTTTGAATGCTTGGATGTTATATAATGTATGTTATGGATTTTAATATAATTTTGGCTATTTCAAATTTATTTATTTATTTTTGGGCCATGGATATTAGGAAAATTTAGGAAAAAATAAAAAAAGAAGCGAAAATTCTAATATATACATATTTTGAATACATAACGGTTTTAACAATCTTTAACAACGGATTTAAGAATCATTAATAACGGTCACAAACGTTATGTAGAATCATCATATATAACGGCGTATACTGTAATGTATGAGAACAAAAACCGTTATGTGTTGTAACAATGATAACGGTGAAACGTTATGTATGAGAACCTTGAACCGTTACGTTTTACAACAAAGATAATAGTATACACCGTTATATATTTAAATAAGATCCGTTAACTATGATAAAATATAAAAAAATTCAAATAGACTAGATAACGGTGGAAATGATCTATGATAACGCTATGAATCGTTATCTATAATAGTTATAGACAACATTGCACAATTGTTATGGATCAATGCACGAAACTGTTATCTATTACACTAAAGATAACGGTAATAAGCGTTACGAATTGTGCAACATACCGTTATCTCTTATAGTATAGATAACGGTCAGTTAGTGTTACGTATGAGCGGATTGTACCGTTATCTATTAAAGTATAGATAATGGTGTCCTACCATTACGTATGAGCGCATCATACTGTTATCTATTCTGATATGATAATGGTTTTTTTACCGTTACGTATGAGCGTATTCTACTGTTATCTAATATAATAGATAACGGATTTTTTACCGTTACATATGAGCACATCTTCTATGAGCGTTTTATTTTTTTTGTCGTGAATTTATGTTCCTTGCGCTCTGAGCCTTCTTCTCCTGCTTTTTGCATAGCATGAATACGTTTATATACACTACGTTATTTTAATCATACTTTTTGGATTTCGATTTATTTTTCTTCATCAATCATCTATTTAACTAAGTGTGCTTTGCATATCATTAGCAAGACATGAAATTAGGGCAATTTTATCATTAATCGTCATTCTTGACTGTTCATATAGGAAGTTTTGTCTGTGTCCGATTTATCTTTGAATATTTATAGAATTTTACGCTTGAGTTTAGAAAGATAAGTTGGGCAAGAAAGAATTGAAAATAATTATGATTGATGAATGGTAAGTCTTAGCACAATTTTATTAAATAGATAGTTTTTTAATTATTATTTTTCAAATTATACAACCTATAAATAAATATATACAACAAAATTCAAGCATCCTTCTTAATAAGGTTAAAGAAAAAGTTTCACGAATTCGTTAAAGATGGATAAATAATGGTTATCAAGCCTAACTTCCACCATGCAAAAATCAATCATATGTGGAAGATCGATTTTAGCATTAGAACCACTGTTTTTGAATCAATTGAATGCCCGAATATTGTTGAGAATAGATTGGTCTGATTCTGCACAACTTTAAAGATAATTCTATATGACTGTTTGTTTTGCTACGACAATAAACAAGAGTCGGAGACGGTTTCTTTCAAATGTATACCTACCGAAACCTGTATTTAGCCATGGATAGTTGTATGTGGCAATCTCAAGAGTCATAAAAAAAAAATAGGTCTAAAGATTTTTAAGTTATTCAAACTTTCTAAGTTAAAGTCATTATTGATACTCCTATTATTTAAATTTTTTTTAGTAACTAATTGCAGTTATAGACATTTAATTTAGGCAAATTTCAAATAACTATTGCAAATTTCTCTTTTAAAATTTTATGGGTCAGTACTCTGCTTAGATATATATATTTCATAAGACATCTAATTTCAGTCAATTTCATATAAATAGTTTTTTATTTTAAAACTATTTCATTTAGTACTCTATTTTAATAAATAGGAATTCTTATGAATCAAAAATTACATTATATAACTCCATAAATTTATATAATGACGGGCTACTTACTAGTTAGCTATCATAGCATGAACACAATTGGAAATAGATCCCATGAATAAAACGAAATATATATAAACAATAATGCTATTTGAAACAAATATGTCCGGTTAAAAAATAATTTATTTAGTTTTATTATTTTCTCCACATTGTAGTTTTTTGGATAAATTTTCTAATTTTTTTTAAGGGTTAAGTACCAATGTTGACACCCCAGAGTCAAGGTTGTCATGCTCACTACCCTAACGTGCTAAAAGTGATGCAAATAACTAGCGACTCGTCACATCAATTATTTATTGTTTTGAGGTTTCATATAGATCTGGTTTTGATAGAAATGATCAATCTTTTGAACTAAGCATTATGAACATGTGAAAAAAAAATTACACGCAGAGTATGATCCCAATTCATAAAATTTCAATTAGTAAGGAAACTGTTAGAATCATTTTAGCTCTAATAATTATTTATTCATATTATGAACAAAATCTTATTTTTATCTTCTTCATTAAATATTTTTAATAAAAGAATTAATATATATATATATATATATATATATACTCATTCCGTCTCACAAAAACATGAACAAATGAGAGTGGTACGGGTCTTAAGAAATGTTAGTTGAAAATTATTGTGAGTAGAAAATGAATCCCACTTTATAAAGTGCTGTGAGAGTAATGAGTTGATTGAGGAAAAGTAGTGGTGGACCATGATGGGTTTTTTGTGAATAAGTATGAAAATGAGAGATAAAAAATAAGGGGATAATGTACAAAAATGAAAATGTTTATGTTTTTGTGAGACACCCCAAAATGAAAAAATGTTCATGTTTTTGTGAGACGGAGGGAGTATATATTTTCGGATACTATAAAGTATGGAGAAGAAGAATTAAATCTACCAACACTTTGTCAAAAATATGTTTCGAATATCATAAGTTGGAGAAGAAGATTTAAGCCACATCCATATCCCACATCTTCAGCCATGATTTTCTTGCCCACCAAACATAGATTGCATCTATAAATAAGGGCAAAGCATTTTGCATTCCACACCGGTTTAATCACGAAGAAACACAAGTGCAATAGCAAGAAGCTATTGTTTCAATATCTAGTTCAATCACACATTGAATGAGGATTTTGTGTGTCTAACATACCTTAAATGGGGGACTAGTATGGTATGACTAGCTAGTAAGTTTGTATGATTGTGATTCATAAATTAGCTTCATTAAAAGTCTAGTTGTTGCTAACATTATTGATAAGATTAAAAGGGATTTATCGTCTTATCAATACCACTCACTCAATAAGACGAATGCTATTGAGTGAATTTGTGTACATTCACTATAATTTTTTTTTATATATATATAGTGAATACACAAGTGCAATTAATTAAAATTGCAGTATAAAATCATCCATTATGCGTACTTTACTTTTCCATTGCATTTATACTTTTTTACAGTCTTGTTGGATAAATTGTTCTATCATTCTACCCACTATATCTGAGTTTGCGAAAGCAGCAAACTTTCAGAAACAATGGTACTCCGAATTTCGTTAATAAAAGTCAATTAATATAGCTTTAATCAAGTAGACCAACATACTTTAAACATCATACTCACATAAATTTTCATGCCGAAAAGAACATAGACAGTTGTTATGGGACTATGGGACGAAGGGAGTACTAATTATAAACAAATAAAATAATAGATTGGATTGCAAACAAGTTAATAGGTTCCCAAAAAATGTATACATGAAACGGAGAATGAAGATACTATACATCGAATTGTTAAAAATCACTCACAAGAATGAATGTCCTATATAATGACGAATGGTTATACAGTGACGGGTTCACTAACTAGATTTGTGTTATGGGAGTTTACCTGTGCCATGAGAGTTCAGTAAACAAATAATTTTAGCACATATTGTATGAAATATTTAGCTAATTTGTGTGTTCAGTGATATAATTGGATCCCAATATCTCAGAATTAGCTTACTTTTGTTGATTTATATAACTCGTCAAGAACTTCGGATAATGTGGGGTGTGCATGAACGGCAAACTTTATGTCCTGTGACGCACCAATATACAAACATAAGTGAAATTCCAATATTTTCATGTTGGGCATTGGAAATAGAGAGGAAAATAGAAGGTCAAGATTGCTAATATGAATATGCCCATACCTGAACTCGGGTGCCTAATGCAATAGCATTAGATGCTTCATGTATGAGGTCTGCAGCGTGCATCCCAAAAATGTGAACACCGAGAATTTCACCATTGTCAGGTCTGTATATCAACTGCAAAAGAAAAAAAAAGTAATAGAATGGCTTAAACCCGAGAAATTTCGGATGCTTAGAAATGTTTGCCTCATTCATGGAACACGGTACTCCAGGGCACACACAAAAACAAAGAAAAATCAAAATCGTGATCTGTAGAACATTACGATTCCTACTCATGACAGATGAGGGTTAAGAGTCCAAGTGGAACTAATGACCATTATAGGTCATGGAAGACTAATGAAGATGGTTTTATTGTGATGCTATTTTTTTCTTTAATTCATCACTTTTTCCTTGTCTTTTCTTCAACAAAACTCAAGGTCATACTGAAAGAAAAGGAAGAGGGGACAAGGAACCTTGGTCTGTTCTTTCCTCGATTCTCATGAAGCAGATATTCTAACACCCATCAATCAAGTGCGTCTGTGTGTGCTAATTGCCACAACTCCTATACCATTTTCACATCCATGCTTATGTAACAGCAAAAAGAAGATCAAGGAGACAGACCTTTGCCAGTCCTTCCCCTTCATTTTCAGCCAAGGCCTTGGTGTTGGCCTTGAAACTCGTTTTGGCAATACTTATTTCAAACCCCTCATTTTCTGCTTTTTCCCTTGCTTGAGGCTGGAAAGTAAAACAATCTAGATTAAGGAACATATTAGCATACAGGAAATCAATAATGAGATTTTCCAACAGAGTAGTGACTGGGGTAGGCACAAAGAGGCTAAATCATTCGGGCAAACATTATACGGAGTTTATAAAATCCATAATTACGTGTCGCTTTCTTTTGAAGGAAGTGACTACACGTAATATTGCTGAGAACAAGAGGACCATGTAGCCATCAAGTGTATGAGGAATTCCACGATGCTAAGCAGATCGTAAGAAATGAAATAATTGAAGTTATAGTTTGCAGTTGCTAGAAGGTGGCTCGTGTAAGGAGTTAAAGAAAGTTTTTACAATTGCTCAAGTTCTATGTGACTAAACTTACCTCGGTCAATCCAACCATACTGATTTCAGGATGAGTGAAACAGGCTGCTGGAATGCTTAAATGGTTAAGCACGTGATCATTTCCAGTAAGTTGTTCAACGACTATAAGAAGATAATACATATTAGAAGAAGCATGTTAAATCATAACAAAAGTTCACATACTGATTTAATTAAGTATAATCACCAACCAGAAATTCCTTGAGCGCTTGCTGTATGGGCGAGCATTAATTTACCATTTGCATCACCAATGCAGTACAAGTGTGGGATCTAATGACAGAAGATTGTGTCAAACTCAACAAAAGTTGTTCTAAACAGTTTTCAGTAGGAAATACATGGCCAACTAACCAGGTTTCCATCTGCATCAATCACTCTCATGCGCTCATCAACAGGGACAAAACCCCGTTGCGTCTCCACATTAATCTGCAGTCATGTCGAGACAAATTTCATACATTGAGACTGATAAAGTGAAAATTCATTCAATGTACGGAAAGGCAGGACTTGTTTCAGATAAATGAAATGCAGTAGTTATGTCTTCAAGAATCCAGCCCATGCCATTAATTTCTTTTTCAAATTCCTAACATTTATTATAATTACAATGTATGAGCAACATAACCATAATACAAGGACCGTAACTTGGTTTGATAACAAATTTATAATTTCAGTTAAGTTTTATCAAATACTTACATTCTCCAGTCCAAGGCCTGTTGTAAATGGGGCCCTTCCAGTTGCAATTAATGCTGCATCGACCTACAACAAAAAAAGTATTACTACCTCACAAATGGTTCGTATCTCATATCACTAAATGAGAAGAGTCAAATTTGATGGGTGCAAGAAAGCTTCCAGAAACCTTTGTGCAAAATCCAGAAATTTGATGTCTAATACCCTTCTGTAACATGATTAAAAAGCCAGCAGTAAAATGGCAGCAATCACTTTACCCGACCAATCCATTGAACATATAACTATTTTTTTATGTCTATCAGCTCAATTATCCCTGACCAGTATAGTATCATCATGTTAAGTAGATCGGGCAGATAGCATAATATTTCAAAATTAAATGCTCTAGCTGCAGAACTCATAAGATGGTTATGTCAGACACTTATGCTGTAAATCAGAGGGGGAAAAAACTAAGTGGAACACCCTATACCCGACTTCTGAAATCATGTGCACTGTTCTTTCTTGAAATTCCATATTTTTTTTGTCCAGTTGGTTACTAGATAAACTTGAGTGCTGGAGAATTTGTTTACTTTCCTTTGTCAATATTGTTGGGTGGCCGGGGGGCAGGTCACAGGTTGTATATTCGTTAGTTTTTATGGTGCAAGGAAGATGGTTACTAGGAACAACATTTTTTTACCTCCAATGTATCTTTCGGTTCTTTTGTCTTGGCATCAATAAGCTCAATAATCACTGGCTTCCCGTCTTTTGCAGGAGTTATCTTTCAAAATATAGGCAAAAAAAAAAGTCAGCATACTTAAGAGGAAGATGTAAGCAAAATACTCCTAAGTAATAATTCTATACCTTGGTAGCAAATACTCCAGTGTGATAATCAATTCTTCTTGGATTTATCAAAACTCTTTGAGCTAACTTGCCTATCTCTGGATCAAATCCGGGCATGAGTTGATCCATAGCTTCAATGAATGTAACCTATACAATAATAGTCTATAATTAGTTGCTCCTAGTCCTAGGAGCATCTCAATCTCTGATAGGTTATCATATCTCAGCAAGACAAGAAGCGAAATTTCTGAGAGATTATTATAACATCAAGCTATCGAGGACAAAATTAAATATGGGTGCTGGAAAAGACAAATTTTAAGTTAATTAGGTAAAACTGTTGCTCTGAGAGAGTACAGAATGAACATAGAATTAGTTTCTCCCAGTTGCAGACTTCATTAGTATTATTTTGAGCAGAACAATGATATCAAAAGATGAAATGTTAACAACTCATAATAATTTAGTCCGTGTACAACAAAATATACTTAAAATATGGGCTCTTACTCAATAGGTATTAGGCAGAAGGTTTTGAGTTTATCCAATCAAATTTTTGACAGCAAAATTCCAATAGAAGTCAGCTGAGAAAATTAAAAATCCTCAATAAATAAGGTATAACCATATAAGTGTTCAAAAGAATAGGAACTGTGTTGATTTCTATTACTCTCATTCTTACCAAATCATACCAAAAGGGAAAATTTTGAATTTGAGAAACTAAAAGTTAAAGTACTGCTAACTTTTAAAAAGTTAAAAGTACTTCTTTCTCAGGTCTGAAAGATCTTAAAGGAAAACGAAACGAGATCTTTGCCATTACCTCACTACCAAGAGCCGTATAGACATCACTAAACTCAAGCCCAATATAACCACTTCCAACTATGGCGATCCAATCGGGAACAAATTCCAATTTAAGGGCATGATCACTGGTTATTACCGTCTTCCCTGCAGATTAGAAATGATAGGATACATCAGGTTATTTTAATGCGATGATAGAAAGATGTCCTATAAGACAAATAATGCTCCACAAAATCAGAGTACAGAAAAGGAAGGAAAAAAGATGATTCCCATCCAAGTCATATTTCATCTTACACCTCGTATTCGACTCATCTAATTCTCTTCTCTCAAGTTCCCCCAACTATGGCCCCATCTAGATCCATAAGAAAAATGGATTACATATATAGTCTACACAAGATCAACATAGCATGTTGTTGCGTAATTGAGTGCAGGTCACGACAATTTTAGCTGACAAAGAATAGAAAACGAGCAAGTAAGAAAGATTCAAGTCACATACAATGCATTCTTTTTTTCTTTTCTTTTTTTTTTGGGGGGGGGGGGGGGGAGATACAAGTTACGTATCAAATCATAATTTGAATATATTAAAAAGATAATTCAGACAATAACCAATAACCAAACTGGCCTGAAAAAAAATCAATAATCAAACTAGTACGGACTAGACCAATATCCACATAAAATGGAACTACAACCGACACTTGATTGGGACTTGAACACAAGACCTCTCCTAAGGAGAGTCTTTTGGTGCCTCAGTTTTTCCACTTGGCAAAGGCCTCATTGGCTCAAACAATGCACTCCTGAGACATCAATAAATTTGATGATGCAAGAGATCTGTAAGGGAGTGTGAATATCAAAATAGTAATTAAATGGAGAGAGCATCTACCATCAACTTCAATTCCTCTAGGAACAAAAGGAATCGACCCTGTGGCAATAATTATGTCCTTTGCAGTAACCACATTGTCAGATGAACCAATTTTTCCATATTTGACCTTCTGAGGGCCCTGAAATAGTTTAGAGATTGCTAGAATGAAATATACAAACTCGATCCTCATTATGGAAGATTCATACTGAATAAGTAGTTCCTCTCAGTTACATTGTCCTTCAGTATATCTAGAATAAGATAAGAGTTTGCTGTCAGTATTCATATTATTTAAAAGGTAACAATTAAGACATACCACTATGGTGCCAAATCCTGTTAAAATGTCCACTCCAAGTGCCGTAAGTGAATTAGTCAGATTACCACGGATTCTTGAAGCAAGATTATTAGCATGGTCAGCGACTGCCTGTCTGTCATACCCGGCAGCTGCAACCTATAATTAGTGGTAGAAAAAGAAATAAAGAACAAGTTACAATGCAGCTGGAGAAACAATAAAGGTGTAATAAATCATTGACAGTAATGCATAGTCAAAGGAATGTACAAACAATTATCTAAATCATAATCTGAACAACAACCAATAACATCTTAAAGTAATCCTTGTTTCAGGGATGAGATGGATGGTCTGAACTCTTGTCAAGGAGAAAAAAGTTCAGACAGAAGTATGGGTGTGCTTCAAACTACATATGAAAGGAAGTAATAGTAATAGCTCTTGTCCTAAAAAGTAATATAGAGAAAAATAAGCCGGAGCGTTATTCGGTTATTCCCCACAAAGAAATTCAGAGGCTTGCAGTGGAATATCATATTAAGCTCCACACCGATACTGGACAAGTTATCGAATTTGCAATTTTCATTATCTAAACCGTAAATGAAATACCTGCAAACCTAAAGCTTTCAGGTGATGCTCGTCTTGAAGTTCGCGCATCCTACCACTTACTGCAAGTAGGGCTTTGGAAGGAACGCACCCTCTATTTACACAAGTTCCACCCATGACATCACCCTCAATAATAGCTGTTTTGAGACCCTGAAAGTAAGCATGAAATTTCTTGAGGTTTTATGACATCTATATACCTACTGAATTATTTGTCAGATAAAAGAGAAAGAAGATTCATCATAGCATTATTGGAGTGAGGAAAAACTCAAGAGATTGGAAGCAAATATTTCATGATGCAACAAAAGTGAAGATCGAACTTTGAGTTAATACATCGTCTCTTTTCCTCATATTCCTTTTTAGCGCCTCCATCTTAGAATCCACCATGGATCTAAGTGATGTTCAAACTCAATTCTGTCAAAAACAAACATTTCAACGGCCAGGGAGCTTATAGGGTTATCCATCAATTATGAAACCGAATGCAACATTGATTCCTCAAAGTCTAACTCATAACATGTATTTTTCAACAATGCAGCTCAATGTTTAGCTCAAAAACCTCAAGATAAACTCAACACAAATCATAATAAGCTAAAAAGAAAATCCAAGGTCCTACTTTCTCCACGGCATGCAGCGCAGCTCCATGGCCGCCAACACCAGCTCCAATAATGACGAGATCGTAATCAAACGACGCAGGGGCGCTGGTTCCATTGTCAGAGGCTGAATTCGAGGCCGAGAAAACTGACCGCCGCCACGAATGAGTCTTCGCCGAGACAACTCCGATGCCGCGATTCCGGAACTGCGACGGCGAGTGAAATCCAAACGCCTCTCTCCGGAGGCCGCACAGTCGGGAACTCGAATATGGCTGAAGAGTGGAATGCGGCGGATTGGAGGTGGACAGAGGCGAAATTGAAGCATGCATCTCGGAGCTCTGCAGTTGTGATGAAAGAGAGTGATTAGTGTGTGTGTGTGTGTGAGAGAGAGAGAGAGATGAATCTCCTTGTTTGACAGTTGAGAGGATTTAGGGATAAACATAAACCCCGGCTGACGCTGACGTGGCGAACGGTCAGAAATTTTAGCTTACTATGTCTAGTTGTGTTACTATTTACAGGCGCCCACGATATTTCTCATTCTCTCCCCATTATTGAGTTTACTATTTTATGAATACTAGTGTATTACCCGTCGAAATTCGACGGGTACATATTTTCTTGTAATTTATATATTTTATGTTATTCTTATGATAAAATTATATAAAATAATTTTTTATGTAAATTATTTATATAATTAATTAAATTAAATTAAATTAGTAATACATTTTAAATTATATTAATCTCAACAACTTTTAGTAATTAAATTATTAATTTTGTTGAAATCATAAAAATACCCATTAGTTTTCATATGAAATTTTATAAAAAGTTGACGCGTAAGAAAAAAAAAAGAGTAGAAATACATATAAATTTGACATAGGTATGATGGAGGATTGATTTGTTGCATTTGTTGTTACAAGATTTATTAATTTTGTTCAATTTTTTTTATTTTGCCTTTTGACCATAATTTTATATGGAGTTTGAAAAATCATAATTGAATTGTGAGTATCATATAATTCCGAACTTCTAAAAGCATAACTAATTATGAAAATAATCTCACCTGATATTTAAAAGACCATAACTGATTTATCGAACATTGTATCATTTGGAGTTTTAAGATCAACCAAGTTGTGGGCATCATCTCGTCGCAAACTTGACAGATCACCTCTAACTTCTGAGCATCATCTTGTCTGAAACTTGAAAGAGAATCATCTCGTCTAAAACTTGAAAGAGCATCATCTCGTCTGGAGTTTTGAGCATCATCAAATATGAAATTATATTCAACCATGACTCCAATTGTCAACTATCTAACAAACATAACTCTAACAATTTAGATATTTTATTTATATATGTAATTTTATTAGTTCAAACTCTAGAGAGAAATGAAAGAGAAGAATATAAATTAAGAATATAAATATTATATATATATATATATTCATATAATACAATATATTGCAACATATACATATAATATGTACGCTATTGAGAAATATAAAATTAATAACAAATATACATCTAATCACTAACATTCAATTAAAATAATTTATCGTATATAGATTATAATTTTTTTTCTTATCAGACATGTAAATCTAATTTTTATGTAGAAAAAATAAATAATAAAAAATTTTAATTTAGATTATATGTAATGTTAATATTATATATATATATATATATATTATTAATTATATTTATTATGATTAATGAATCTTTATAAAAGATGAAGAAAATATTAATTTGAAAATGATCATTGTAAATCACAAAAAAATGTATTATATTTAATAATAAATAAATCTTACCCACGACGAATGTCGGGTCGTGCATGCATATATCCTTGAAACAAATGAAATCAAAACCATTTTCGGTAATTTTGACATTTTCGTTTGGCATTGACACTTTCGAAGCAAGGCTGAAGCCAATCTTACACGCATGATTGATCTTTGTATTTTGGAGATTGGGCTTGTTTTTCAACACTTGAAATTTTTCTATCATTGTTATTTGCCCTTCTTTGGGTAAAGGCAAAAAGTTACTCTTGTAGCTTGCAGAGATGGAAGCCTGGATTTTATCACCCTACATAAGAAGAAAGCGTCATTTTTAGAACCACGTTTACTGGACCATTGGAATGACAGTGAATTTACACTAAAATTTTACCCATTCGTCGACTAAAATCATTTCTATGCCTTCTTTTCCTGACATGTCCTTTTGAATCCACAAGCGAAGGTTTCTGACAGTTACAGTTTTATTTCTCATTTTATCGTCGAGGGCACTCAAGCGTATACATCCATTAGTCGTCGACATGTGGACAGCTATAAAAAAAAGTCATAAACCAATATATATGATATGAAATACAATCTATCAACAAATTCATCAGAAACACAATAAAAAACAACTATGAATATTTCAATAACCAAATTCATCAGCAACACAATCTAACACAAAATGTATAACAAAAACCAACACAATATAACAATGCCAAACAAATCAAGTTTTGTAAAATCTCACTTATATTCTTGGTATCCTAATTTAATCTATCAAGGCACATCCCTACCAATATACCAAACACGCACTTATATTCTTAGGCATTTCATGGGAATGGTTGTGAATTATCACCTCTGTCCTGGCTGTTTCAAAAACAACTATAAATATTTCACTCAATCTCAGTGAATTAGCCAATCTGATTCATTTTACCAATATACCAAACACGCACTTATATTCTTAGGCATTTCATGGGAATGGTTGTTCTCCGGCATTTCATGGGAATTATTCTTAGGCATATTGGTTCCACTTATATTCAATTAATCCGTATCATATAGATTTAAGTTATCAACACAATCTAAACAGAAATAGATCATGCACAGATAAACACAGCACCACAGATAAAGCAGAAGTGGAGCATTATAAACATTAGCAACAGTGCATCTATTAGAAGATAGTAATATTAGCTTTTACAACATACACCAAGCACATGCAAAAAGCATCATTATATTTTCAGTGACATAAAATTCCTGACATTGATAATCACCAATAGAAATTTTGACATCTTCAGGTTTGCATATAAATAAGTGTAATGCAAATCGCACATCTTGAATTAATAACAGCATTCATACCATGATTTATAGTTGAAAAAAAATTATAAGCTAAAAATAATATACAAAAAATCGAGATTTGTTGTGAATTTTTCAGCCATCTACACGTTATACATAAGGTCATATATTATGATCTAATACAATTACGATATCCCAACACACGCACCATAGTTGGTAGACAATAGAATCTTTGGATTTCATTTAGGCATTTCGTCGAGCAGTTAGTACACAATAGCATATTCTGTTTTTAAAATGCAAACAACCAAAGAAGGAAATTCAATCGATCACCAAATTCATGAGCAACACAATCAAGCACAACTATAAATAAAAGGAAAGATTTACATTTACATAACTTTAAATCATGGGAATGGTTGTTCCTAACCTCTGTTCTGGCTGTTCATAACCTCTATTCTGACAACGGGACAACGCACCTTATAACGGTCGAACGGCCGTTCCCAACACCCGGTGAGCGGCGGATTTGTGAAGTTTTGTGAAAATCAGTGGTATGAATGAAAGAATCGAACATGGTAAAAAATAAATCTTTCCGACAATGTTTTATAGTGATTTTTTGACTTGATTGTAGTGAAACGTCACTGAGATTGAGATAATTTTTAGATGAGTAGATGAAAAAAATGAATGAAATTGGTATGAATGAAGCACAAACGCCGCTTGCACCGTGATTGAGGCAGTAAACGGACGGCTGGGTGAGAAACGCTGCTTGCAGGCTGGGTGAGAAACGCTGCTTGCACCGTGATTGAGGCAGTAAACGGCTGGGAGAATATATGGTAGTCAACGCTCCAGCCTCCAAGCAAAAAGAGAGAATAAGCGTGTGTGGAGGAGAATTATAACCTAAAGCGTGTGTTGAGGGCTGGGAGAATATATGCCACGTAGGCTAAGGAATTTGAGATGGTGAGATTTGAGGGCTGCCACATAGGATAAGCTTAATCGAAGCTTAATCGTATTATAGAAAAGATTGAGTATTCAAATTCGGATTTTTATCTGATTTAATAATAATTCGAATATTCAAATATTTTTTTTTTAGGAAATTCGAATATTCAAATTTTAAAAAATATGAAATGCAATTTGAATTATATTATTCAAAATTTTGATATTAAAAATTTAAAATTTTTCGGATCAACTTCGAAATACAAAAAGAAATCATCTAAATATTCGAAAAACTGAAAAAAATTCAAACTTTAATAATTATAATAAAATTGAAGATTTATTTGTAAACTATATATATATATAGAGATATATTCTCTTTTTTTTCTTCTCTAAAATTGTAAAATTCAGTTAATTATAAAATACTCACTCCGTCTCACGAAACATGACCCAGTTTCCTTTTTGGTCCGTCCCATGAAGTTTGACTTGTTTCCTTTTTTTGGCAAAAAATTTACCCTTTATTCACCTTTTTCATTTTTTCACCTACCACACTTAACACACAAAATACCAATTTCTTAATTTCCGTGCCGAAAAGAACTAGGTCATGCTTCATGGGACGGAGGGAGTATATGTATATATATACACCACAAATTAAAGATCACGACAAAGAGATTTAATACTCCCTCCGTCCACGAAATAAACTCTCAGTTGAGGTTCGACACGAGACTAAGAAAGCTGAAAAAGGTGGTGTAAAGGTGATGTAAAAGACTAAAAGGGTAGTGTTTATGTATTGTGATTACTTTTACTAATCTTTCACTAGCTATTTAATAATAATAATAATAATGATAATAATAATGATAATAATAATAATAACAATAAAAATAATAACAATAACAACAATAATAATAATAATAACAATAGCAATAACAATAACAATAACAATAACAATAAAAATAACAATAATAATAATAATAATAACAATAATAATAATAATAATAATAATAAGAATAATAATAATAACAACAACAATAAGGATAACAATAATAATAATAATAATAATAATAACAACAACAACAACAATAACAATAACAATAATAATAATAATAATAATAATAATAATAATAATAACAACAACAATAACAATAACAATAACAATAATAATAATAATAATAATAATAATAACAATAATAATAATAATAATAATAATAATAATAATAATAATTATAATAATAATGATAATAATAATTAGTTTAGGGGAGACTAATTACATAAGTAATGGTTGAATAAAGTGGGCCCAATAGGTAAAAGTGTAGTAATTTTAAAAGCAAGAGAGGGTATAAGTGTCAAAAAAGCAGAGTAGGAGTTTATTTCATGGACAAATATTTAAGGGCAAGTAGGAGTTTTTTTCGTGTGGACGGAGGGAGTATGATACTTCCTATGTCCCACTCTTATATGTTCATTTCCTTTTTGAGACATCCCACTAGAATGGGCACAGTCTTAAATTAGAAATAATTATAGACTTCTTAATTATATACACTTTAATTTGGAAACCCTAATTTGCATTTCTCACTTTTAATTTCATTCCCCCCTCTCTCTTTCTCTCTCTCTCGACTTTTCCTCCCCTCTTCAATGGCCACGAGCGCCGCCAATGACTCTCCAGAGCTCCGACGACACAGTCCCCAGGCCGCACCTCCGTCGTTTCTTGCCAGCCGCCGCTGCCCATATCTCGAGCGACCGCACGGCCAGGAGGCCGCTGCCGCCAAGCCCTAGGTACCCAAATTCCTAGATCTTTAAATTTGTGTCATTTAAATTAAATAAAAAATAATTCATATGGGTGAGCAGGATGAGTCAAGCCAATGCAACACCTGACTCATTAATGATCCCAGAGCATGGATGAGTTAAGACTTGGCTCAATCAATGTGGATGTTTTAATAACTAAATATTATAATTAAATTCTAAGTATATATTAAAATTATAAATCTACGAAAATCATTCATAATTTATATATGTACAAATGTACCAAACTGAATTTGATAGTGAAAAATAATTTGAAAAGTAACGAAAAACTGATCAATGTGATACTATCGTGAAAAATAGTTATTTAATTCAATACAAAATTGATATTTATTCTACATAAAGGTAACAATGTTTCAAATAAAAATGATAATTTTTATGTTTAGAAGTGATAATTGCAAAAGTGATAATAGTTCTTAATAAAAGTGACAATTTATACAAATAAAAATAAATACTACATCATTTGTCCTATTACAAATGTCTCACTTTTCATAATGGGATGTCCCATTACAAATGTCTAATTTTTCTCTCTATACATGTTGGGTCCTTGAGGGTTGAAATGACAGGTGTATGGGGGGGAATATACTTGTAAGCTATTTTTCAAATGTTTACTTAAAACAAACACCTTTGTACTGAAAGACAGTTTTACTACTTTGAAAATGTGTGGTTCAATTGACAAGATGTGGCGACTGATACTGAAACAAAGGTTCAGTGGGTGACTTCAGTTAATTGAGCTGGTCAATTAACTTCAGTCCAAGTAAAGCTTCAATCGTAAGTAAAACAGAGTAGAGTAACTTAATTATTTAACTGACTATCGAAAGATTGATCAGTTAAACCTATAACTCCAGCAGCAGAATATTAAACTTAGTGAAATAGCCTTGAAAGATTTTCTTCACAGAGAATCCCTTAGTAACTCTTTTCAGTTAGTCAGTATTATAGAAACAGAGATATGCGCAAGTACTGAATATAAAAGCAAGTAAGAACACAGAGGATTTTTATGTGGTTCGGAAAACAACGTTCCTACATCCAGGGCCAGATGATTAGTCTGACAAACACTCTGGGCATGTGCTTACGGGTGCACAACAAACCTAACCACGATGCTTACGGGTGCAACGCAAACCTATCTGCAATGCTTACGGGTGCAAAGCAACCTATACTGAAAGAAAACTCTTTCCAGCAACCAACTCATTGAGTTGGATTTACACACTTAACTTGCGGGTGCTAAGTAACCTAACTGTTTAGTTTACTGGTACTAAACAACCACTAAGCTTGGTCTAAGTCTCAAGCTCGATTACAAACACTCTTATCACTCTTTTAAAAAGGGGGTATTGTAATAAACCAACTAGGATTACTGAGAACAGAATCTCAAGTAATCGGTAACTAGGCTAGTGATTTATCTATGTGAAAATCCTAGTTACAATAAGAGAGTTTAAGTAATCAGTGAAACTGATTTTACAATATATATTTAAATCATCTCTTCATCGAGTCAATGCTTAAGGAATATTGAGCTCTATTTGATTTTCTAATGTAGCTTTGGCATTGAGGATTGAATCGGAATCTTCTCTTTTCTCTTATTCTCTCTCTTTGATTGAGAGATCTTCTGAGATATTTATAGGCGTCTATGATGAATAGATCCGTTGGCGGGGATCTTCTTCTTCAAATCCTACCGTTGGGAGATAACGTCTCTTTTATGGCTCAAGTACAAGGACATCTTCTTTTAAAGTCAATGCTTATGACTTCTTCATTGATTGCGGAAATTATTTAAATATTAGATATTGTTGATAAAAGAAAGATATATTTAAACCCTTATGTTTTGATGATACTAAAACCACCCAAAGGTACACTTTAGCTGATGATGCTCTTATGATCCTAATTTTCTTAGTTCGTTGTATAGCTTGAAGGATCAAGAAAACTGAAATAACTGAAGACATCATCCCGACTGAAGAAGTGTTTGACTTTATCTACTAATTACACATTTTTTTAATCTCCGTGCCCAAAATAATGGACGGAGGGAGTAATAAGTAAGATTCGAATAGGATAACGCACCTAAGTGCGCCTCTTGATCGAATTGGAATTTGGAGAGAATAATGACGTGAAATAATATACATTGTGATCACCGTAAATTGTGTGTGTGTGTATATATATATATTAAAGTTTGATCAATCGCTTTTCAACAAAATTGATTTTATGCAAAAAATAAGATGAAGCCATCAAAATTCAATAATGTGTGCGTGTGTTGGCCAACTAGTAAGGGGTTAATGCATAAAATCAAAGGTCTTGGATTCGAGTCCCATGTGACGCGACCTTTTAATTTCTATATTTAATATTATAAATTTATCAAAAAAAAAAGTTTGATTGACCCAAATTAAACACAAGAAAAACATTAATCCTTTCTAAAAAAGTTAAAAGAAAACCACAAAATAAAGAAATTAGGGAGTAATTAACTAAAATAAGAGAAAAATATACATTTGCGGTAACCCAAATTTATTTAAGTAAAAGCAATTGGACTTTGACCACAAAAGAAAGCGCGTAAAAGTGGTGAGAAAAGCAGACGGCAGGGAAAATGGCGGGGTGGCAGAAGCGTAATTTGAATCTCAAAACGAGGACGAAATCGTCATTCAGCTCAATAATCTTACTATGCGTTCAAAGGTCGGGCCAAAATTAAAAAGACTTGGTAGAAAAAAGAAAGAAAGAAAAAAGAAACCCGCGACAGAGGACAGAGAGAAGAGAGAGAAAGGGGGAAGGGAGAGGAGAGAGAGAGCGAGGGTGGAAGCTCACTCTGATATCAATGGCGGTTAGGGTTTTTCCACTGATTCGAATACAGTAGCCCGACCCGTGCTAACTCCTAATTTTGACGATTTTGTCGGAATAGCTCATCTCCTGGCCTCTTTGTTCTTCAAAACCCTAATTTCGCGCTGGGAGGTTTGGTGATTTGAGTTCAGCAATTTCTGCCCCGTGCTGTTCGCACGGTGAATTCGTAGCGAGATTAAGCTCCTTGGTGTTTTTCAATGGGGTCGCAGGACAAATCACCAAACTCGAACAATACCACGCAGGTCAGTAAGGGAAAAACGCACCATCGACGAAGAAAGAAGTTTTTTGGTATCTTATGCTTACGGTTGAATTGGAGTGATTTAGCTTTCTTTAGCTTTCGGACAAAGCTTTTCTCTGAGCTTCAGGGTTGTGCTTATCTGTATACTTGGCTTAAATTGGGGTTATGGATCATTATAAGCACCTAAAGACTCTGGCTTGACGAACAACAATTCTTACTTGATCTGAAAGTTGTTTTCTGATCTTGTTTTATGTGTGTGAATTCTGTGTTGATAATATTTATTTGTTTAATAGATGTTTGTGCGTAATTAACTTTTCTAAAATAAATGATGTCAAGCTCTCAAAGCTATGTACAAGATCATTGAGATTTGACGTTTCCTGCTTTAGGCAAGTGCTTGATAGGACAATAAACTGATTTCACAGTATCCTAACGTCACTTTGGAGGCTAACTACTAAGTAGTAGACAAGCTTAGTAGGTTTGTTTGTTCATGTGAAGTACCCGTGCTATGTATAAATGGCAATGTAGATGACTTTGAAGGTTAACTGCCAGTAGCAAACAAGCAATCTCAATTTCTTTGGCTTGTGCTGAATTGTTGTTGCGAATGATTTTGCCTAAGAAAATTCTATTGATAGATTAGACTTGTAAGCAGGCGAAGACGTATTGTTCTGTTGATATTGTTTCATTAGATGTTTTGATCAGATACTCCCTGGATTTCTAATAAGTAGATTCATATTGTTGGTCTATTGTAGAAGTATTTCTTGAGAAGTTGCAAGGCTGGCAGGATTCTGAAATTCCATTAGCGAGTGCATGAAAATATTGAAGGACTATATCTTGGTAATCATAAAATCAAGTAAACAATGTCATTTTAGTTTCTTCGAAGTTTGTAATATACTTATTTGAGAGGTTTGTAGCAGAATAACTCAAGGCCTTCTTCCAAGGATGTTTAATATGAGCTCTTGTATGATGTATCATTACGTAAATGCAGCCTTCTAGTCAGGCACATATGGATTGTTTGTCAAGGACACATTTGTGCTTCACTTTGTACTCATACTAGATATTAAGAGCACCTAGCTGGACTTCTGCTAAATAGAGAGCTCAGGGGTTATGAAAATTATAACGACTTTACACATTGTCTGCCCCCTTTTAAACAGATGCTCTATGCTTAAATGAAGATCCTCTAAACGTCAGCATGTTAAGATATATTTCTTGATGCTTCTGAGTTGTCACTTCTTATCTGCTACAAGCCAATGAAGTGTAAAGATGAATAAGATTGTAGGGCTCTTAAAACATATAGTTAATATATTATAAAAAAGAGGATTTGTATAGTTAATCTTAAATAAGTTAGTATCTCCTTAATCTTTCTGGGTAAGTGAGATAGTGAAATCTAGCAATTGTGTTTCGCCAACTTTTTACTTCCTTTCTAGGAATCAATAAATAATATGATAATCTCATAATCCCTCGGCCTCACAATTGTTTTAAATATATCTGAAGTTCATGAAATCTCTGTCCCAACTATTAAAGAGTATCACACGTCTTATGCTTTGCATTTTCCACTTTAACGCTCCTAGAATAGAACATGCAATTTTTGTTGCACTCATACACAAAAAGAAAGTAATTGAAAATATTATGAGAGATAATTGATTATGTGGTTCGGACCGCTTGGTTTTAGTCCTGGAATATAACCATTGATTTGATGAGTTCTAACGTTTCTGACAGTGTATATTCTATTATTGGGATTTTAATGAAGATGTCGAGGAGTATTTGGATTATTTATGAGAGAGATCAAGAGATTGAAGATTGAACTAGTTATTTGGATCTCCATGATTGGATAATCTAAATACTTCCTTTAGTGGTGTTATCAGAATCTGTAGTTTTATAGTTTAGAATAGCTTCTCTTTGTTTTGCTATTGTGTGGACATTTCGTTTGATCGTTTCCTACATGTACAATCTTTTCTTGTTTGTTGGTAGTTTGTTTCCAATCATGAATGTTTTGATTTTCATGGGAGATGATCATTTAATTTCCCTTCGACATGTTACTGTAAACATAAAGTCCATAGAGTTGTCTCTAATGAACAGAGAAAGGGAATTAATAGTTAAGATTGTGATCTGTATTTTATGGATTATCATGAATCTGTTTAAGACGAAGTAGTATGGCAAAGTTTGAGTGAAGCAGCGAGGGTGGAAGGGGTAAATTAGTGAGTAACGTAGGATGGAGAGTTATGTGATGTCCATAGAGAGGTGTACATTTGAACTGGCTTATTAAATTCAAATACAATCTTGGTTTTACATATCTGAGTTTTAGACAGGCTAGTTGTTTCAGTTGGGTTAATCCAATAATTCCTGTAGTGGTAAGGCCAACTTATTTGGGGAGAAAAAAATATTAAATCATGAATATGAGGAAAGTGTAGATGGCGAAATCCAGTTTCAAAATTTCTTGCCATAACCATAATGAAGCCACTGAAACAAACATATGCATGCCCACCAGATCATTGAAACCAAGAGCCTCACATAAAAAATAAAATATAATTAATAGATGTTTCTTTTGGATTTTTGTTGTTGAGTCGCTTCTTAAACCCTTAATGGACTGATTGATAGTTTGAGTATGTTCATTTTCTGCATGGAAATCTTTATTTTCATAAAATTTTACACGTCTCCCTCTTTTCAGCGTGTGAAAGTATACCGCTTGAATGAAGACGGAAAATGGGATGATCAAGGCACTGGACATGTCACTGTTGATTACTTGGAGGTTTCATTTACCATCTTTCTGTATGCTTTTCTTGGCATGATGACTGCGTATATACTTTGTACTTAAACATTATTCCTTGTGGTGCAGAGATCAGAAGACCTGGGTTTGTTTGTTATTGACGAGGAGGACAATGAAACGCTACTGCTGCATCGCATCAGCTCAGATGATATCTATCGCAAGCAAGAAGGTATGCTTTTCTAACTTGTTCTTTTTTCATTCATAAATTCCATCATGTGTGGCTTATTCTCTTTCAATAAGTTTTATAATGCATTTTTTACATTTCAGATACAATTATTTCCTGGCGGGATCCTGAGTTTTCAACTGAATTGGCTCTTAGCTTCCAAGAGACAACCGGTTGCTCTTACATATGGCTAGTATCAACTATATTGCGATTCAGTCAACTTCCTTTTATATAACTATTTAAAAGTGTGCTTCTCAACTTACACGTTTTCTTTTCAATTGTGATTCATGCAGGGATCACATATGTAGCTTGCAAAGGAACATGCACTTTAGTTCACTAGCCAGTAAGTTCCTATAGTTGGTGTAATTATTCTCCATGTCTTTGTCAAAATCATCAGTTCTGCAATCTTGCCCATGCTATAGGTGCCTTATGGTAATTTAAATGTCTTCTAGAGAAGCACATTAAAGTGTAAAGAGATTGAGATTTTCAGTGGTTGGTTTTAGTTGAGGGACAATGGGTCACTTGTTTGGTTTACATCATGTACTTGTTCCTATACTCCGTACAATTAATAGTGCAATTGACAATTTTCATGTGATTAGTATTATTTTTTTAAATCAAATTATTATATATGTTCTCATATGTATCTTTATGTTCACTATTTATTTTTATTGATGGTATCTTATTAATGTAACTACTCAGCAACATGAAAATTTGTCATAATATTAAAGCGATATTAATTATGGTAGATATATAAAGTAATTTATGTAAAAAAGGAATTATCATTTACCACATGATATGGTATCTGGTTAATGATTAATACTAGTAAATGTTATTAATTCATCAAATTGTCTAAAGAGTATTCATTTGTATAAGTGCTTCCTTTGGCTTATATTTTAGTGTTCCAAAAGTGTCCTGCAGAAACCTAGAGAATTTTTGTGCTTATTCTAAAATGCTTTAGAATGATAAAAATATTTTTGTGCTTCTTTGAGGAATTAACTTAGGAAAACCGAAGCCACGTTTTCCTGATCACACAAGCGGTAGTGCCCTCAATGTGGACTCTGGCATGATGAGATTCAACAGCAACAATAAAAAAAAAAGTTTGTTGAGGTTGCTGGAGGAACCCATTTCACTACATACTTGTTTTTCTTCCCACTATCAACGTGGGACTCCCTGAAATTGGCCCAATTACAGAAAGTTGCTTTCATGAAAAATGTGAAATGGAACACGTTGTATGTCCATGGCATGATAACAAAAAAAGAAAAATCCTGGGTTTAGGTATTTCTTTGGATACTTTTCTCTTCTGGGCCTAAATAAATTGTTTTATGTGAAGAAATAATGTAGTCAAAATTTGGTTTTTAGAGGGGAGTGGAAAGAGAAATAATTTTGTTTGGGGAACAGGTTACAGCAACCACTGATTTTGTTTGCCTCTTTTTCCCATTTAGAGTTGATTGTAGAGGCTAGCTACAATCACAATATGATTTTTTCATTCTGTGGGGGTAGACTTTGTGCTTATAGACTTCCTTATTGGAGTCCAACTATTACTTATTTACGGGAACCTGAGTGCCTGTCTTCAAATTCCCTGTGTATGCCGCTGTTTGATCCTCCCCTTACTCCTATCTGGTCTCAAAACATTATACTTAGTTATCAGCTCATGCAATGTTAAGAATATTTTCCATATCATGGTCTTACCCATGGATATGCCATATTGGTGAAAGTAAATAGTTATACATCTGAAAGCTTGCATAAGAAGAGTACCTATTTGGAGAAGTTTAGTCCCAGTGTAATCTGGTAATAGCTGTATTGGCTGATATTTTGAATATTTTATATCTTTCAGATGAGACTTTCAATAACATCAATAGCGAGTTGAGGGAACTGCCTCCAGTTGAGTTGTCTTCTCTCCCTTTGATACTTAAGGTACATGCTTAATTTCACCATATTTCCTTTTTCTCATTGTTCGTTTTAATGATATTTCTTTGCTTTTTTTATAACTCTTGGATTACTTTATCACTTTTTGCATATGCCAAGATTATTCACACTTTTGTTTTGGTTTTGCAGATTGTTGAAAGTGGCATAGCAGACCAGTTGCGTGTTACTGAACTTATATTAAATGATGTAAGTGCTTTGATCCCAATATGCAGTGTTTATAATGAACTGACATGTATTTTAAAACTTGATCATGCTCCTGCCTATGCTGCGCATGCTTCTGCATCTGTTATGTTGAATGCAGTAAATAAAATAATGCAAAAGTTTTTTGGTTCACTGGTAAAAGGGCCCCCTGTCACTTGTACTCACTCCGTCCCATTAATAATGGCTCACTTTTCTTTTTCGTCTGTCCCATTAATAATGGCTCATTCCAAAAAAGAAAACCACTTTCTCTCACAAGAAGTTGTGGGCTCCACCACTTTCTATCACTTTTATCCTTTAATCACTCTTCTTCTTAATAACCGTGCTCAAAAGTAGGGAGACATACTTAGTGGGACGGGGGGAGTATTATTTAGATACTTTTTGTTTTGTGTTATTTAGTAGCAGTGAGGAAACATTGTTTTATCCTTTTGTTAGTTTTAGTAAACCTGTGAAAGGAATGATAAGTTGTTCCTATGCTACGTTGAGTTTCATTCTCTTGTCCTTCTTTATCTTCAAGCTGGTTTTCGGTTTTTTGATTTCTTTCTCTTATCTTCTTAAGTATTGCTTTTCTCTTTGCTCAATGCTTATATTCTCTTGAGTTATTATTGGTTGATGCTGACTTAAGTGAAGCTTATTTGTGATGCAGCAAGATTTTTTCCGGAAGTTGATGGAACTGTTTAGGATATGTGAAGATTTGGAAAACATTGACGGTCTTCACTTAATTTTCAAAATTGTTAGGGGAATCAGTGAGTAGATTTATCATTTTACTTGGTGTGCTACTGTATTTGAGCCTTGTCAATGTTTTGAATGTTTTTTGTGCACATTTATTTGCAGTTCTGCTAAACAGTGCTCAAATCTTTGAGAAAATTTTCGGGGATGAGTTGATTATGGATATAATGGGATGCTTAGAATGTAAGTATATCTCCATGCCAAAAGTATACATGTCAATTTGATTGAAAATTGTGTTAGCCATTGTCACTTGCAATATAGTTGTGGACTTGTTATTACCTATCTGAATATCTGGTTTGGTGCTTGGTTTTGCAGATGACCCGCAAGGACCTCTCACCCATCACCGCAACTTTCTAAAAGAGCACGTAGTTTTTAAGGAGGTAAAACCTCTTTATACTTCAATAATATGTCTACGCACGCTTTAAACGGGGATGCTGAAGAATTCTCTTATTAAAGATACTTCCTTGAGGGGCCCCATTAACGTTTTACATTGCTAATTCTTCATATGTGGTGTTTCAGGTTGTACCTATTAAAGACCCTGTAGTTCTTTCCAAGATACATCAAACTTATCGAGTTGGTTATCTGAAGGTATCACTTTGTAATTTGCACTGCGTATCATATATCCTCGTTCTGACTGACTGATTTGAGTAATGAAATTTGATGATTGCATTGCTCATTCCAGGATGTCATTTTGCCCAGAGCTTTGGATGAAGCCATAGTTGGAAATCTAAATTCTATTATTCATTCAAATAATGCAATTGTAAGATTTATATCAGTTGGTTCAGCATTTCTTATCCTGTTTATTTTTCTTAAACTAATTTTAGTTTTTTTTGCAGATTGTTTCCTTGCTGAAAGATGATAACACCTTTATCAAGGAATTATTTGCTAGGCTGAAGGTTCCTACCATTTCTGTAGAATCAAAGAGAACTTTGGTACACATTGGATTCACTTAATTTTTTTTGCACTGTTGCACATTGCTTTTATTTTTGAAATGTCTTGGCGGCACCATTAGTAGCCGTCTGGCAACATTATCATTTGTTGGTTCTGTGAGGTCCATAACTGGCTAATGCGTATTGTCCATCAGTAATCTCTTGCCTGCTGATTTCACAGAATGTATGTAAACCTACACTCTGCCTGCTTTTATTTATATTAGTAGTTTATAAATATATTGTATTGTATCTTATTTTTTCATTAGCTTTATTCACTGGAATATTATTTCCTTTTCCTAGTATTAGAGTTACTTTTAAATATGTCCCAAATTATTTTAGGTTTGGAAAGAAACATTGTCATGACTGGCCAGTTCTAGCATAATGCGTATTACAGAAAATTACTCGATCTTCTCTAAAATATAAATGCCTTATTATTCTTTGCTTTTGCTAATTCTCATCATTTGTAACTTGGAATGCTACATGGCGGTAAAACTAAAAGTACTACTTTGTTAGTTTGTTTGCATCATGAAGTGGGAATCGTTCTTGGTTATCAGCTGGAATACGGATTATTAATATACGACTATGTAGATATCCTGGTAGCATGAGCAATAAAGGCACTGCCAATGTCTATTGAAACTTCATGAGTAATAGATAATAAATAAATTTGAAAAGTGTCAGTATAATATTTGTGATGCTATTTTTAGATGCATGTGGAATCTATCAAGTTGGTATTGCTCCTGTTTAAGAATTCTTGGTGGAGATGTGCACAAATATTGTTATTTGATATTCATTTAGGAATGCTGGGCATTCTTGGAAAATTTTATGGATGGTTGTTCAGTATGAACTCACTGATTTTGTATGCATGATAGTTTGGTATAAAGCTAGTAACAGCTGACATGCAATATGCCTGGGTTGGTTTATGTGCTTTGGTTTCTCTAGATTTCAAATCAGTAAAGTTCTGTGAACATTTAGACAAAGATATTGTCTGTTGTGTTGGAAGTTCGTTGCTTTTGGTTTTTGGTAAATCAGTTTCCATCTTCTTCAATTCTAGAGAGTACAATTTCCTTTTGATTATGCATGCCAAAGAAGAGCCTTTCTATTTTCTGTGTTATCAAAATAACAATCCAGAAATCAACACCTTTTTGTGTTGAAATAGGTAGACTTCTTGCGCGAGTTCTGTACCTTAAGTAAGAGCTTGCAGATGGTACATCAGCATCGGCTATTTAGGTATGTTAAGCCGCCTGATCAATTGTTTGTCTTTTAAACTAAAATTTTCATGCTTTACAGGTTGGGTAATATCTGCCATGTTGTCCACCCTTATAGCTCAAATGTTGAGATTTAATTTGCAGAACATGCTGAGAACTTTTTCTGACTATAGATAAAGATGTTATGTTGTTTATGCTGTAGGGATCTAGTCAGTGAAGGCATTTTTGACATCATAGCGGATGTCTTGCAGAGTGAAGACTATAAGCTTGTATTGACTGGGTAATGAAATAAATCACTCTTTACTATGAAGAACTTGCAATACAATTTTTTTGTATTGACTGTCTTGTAATCAGTTTATTTAGGATCACTCCATGATTGTTTGCCATAATGGATGCAGGACAGACATCCTCGTTCTTTTTCAGAGTCTGGATGGGAATATTTTGCGTTCTTATGTTAGTCGGCAGGAAGGTGCTCTTCTTGGACTCATGGTGAGAATTTGACCTATCTGCTTCTATGATTTTATACTGGATCCTTTTAGCTGCAGATATTAGTCATTAGTTTTGTAAAATGTCCACACCACGTAGGAGTCTTATTGAGACAATCCTGCGATACAGGGCAAATAACTTGGTCATATGTTTAAGTTGGATTTATATCACCGCAAGAAGATGCTCTGGAAAAGGTTATGAGCTGATGATCCTTGGTTCCAATGTTTTCTTTATATTAATTTCAGCCTCCTGTGTCAGCTCTGTTTTCAAAAGAGGATTTAACTAATTATTTTTGTGAGGAGAATCATTGGTGTCTTTAGGTCCTTTCTCGTCGTTTCTTTTGTGGAAGGAGGTGGGTTAGAAGAATACTGATAGGTTGAGTGTGGAACTTGGAATATGATCATAGCATGATAGCAGAATAGAATTATCCTTAAGAAAGTCGCGATAGATCCTCAACTTAAACTCCAATACTTTGTATATGGAGTACAGTACTTCGTTTAATTTGTGTGCTATATATGGATTTGACATTATTCATTGTCTTGTGTTTTGTTACCATGCATAATTGCAAATTATGATTATGAAACCCATTTCTGTTTTGAATATCGTCAGCTGAGCTTATATTTCATCTATACTCAATTATGTTTACTCTCAAATCCTTATTATCCTTATCAGCAAGAGGCGTTTTAGTTTCGGTGTGAGGCTATTATTTCAAAATCATTTCTTATTCTCCTAAGTTAAGTTTACATGCTTCTTAATTTGCAGGTGAAACATATGCTTACAGATTATGGAGATAATATGCATTGCCAATTTTTTGAAATTCTGCGCAGTCTTTTAGATTCTTCACCAGGAGCACAGGTACATTATTCGATTCTATGTTGCCACAATTTAGGAGTCCATGTTATCTGATTTTTGTACTCTGATGTAGTAAGTTTGCTGTATGAGCCCCCCCTACTCTTCAACCCCCTCTTTTGGAAGATGGGTGGTTTATGCATGTGTTTGACTGTCCCACTTTATTGCAGAGAGAAAATATTGTGGAGATTTTCTATGAAAAGCACTTGAACCAGTTAGTTGATGTATTATCATCGTGCCGGTCAAACAGTGGTGGTGAAACTGGCTGCAAGTCTGATAGCTCGTTTGGAGGATCTGGGAGTCAAAGATCTGTGAAGCCTGAAATATTGTTAAATATATGTGATCTGCTATGCTTCTGTGTTCTGCAGCATCCTTACAGGATCAAGTAATGTTCTTGCTCTGTGTGACTTCGTCTATGTAATCAAGAACTCAATTTTGACCTATCTTTCAATTTCTCTGTAGATGCAATTTTCTTCTTAATGACGTGATTGATAAGGTTTTGTACCTGACAAAAAGAAGAGAGAAATACCTTGTTGTTGCTGCTATTAGATTTGTGAGGGCGCTTGTTTCTCGCAGTGTAAGTTTGTTATATTACATTCTCACTCTATTACTTCCTTTCACAAAATGTGAATTTATTGATCTTTTTGTGAATCTGCGATTTTCTGAAGTGGCAGTTTATGTAAACAAAGATCCTTAGGCATATAGCTAGTTATATTTTCTTGATGCATTAACTTATTTATCACATTATTGGCTTAGGCAATTCCAGTTTACTCTGTGTCTATGCTCTTAGATTGATAGATTAACTTACGAGCCTTGGTTAAAAGGAGGTCCCATGTGCTGAAAATATAATGATGTGATTGACAAACCATGATGTCATAATAAATAACTCTCTGGCCACTTATCTTGATTGTGCTACAGATTTGGTGCGATATTATTACTGTTTGTCTTAGACATGCCGATCGTAGGGCATAGATCCCCTTTTCTTTTTTTCCTGATATTCTGATAACATAATCTATTATTATTCGGTTTTTGCAGGATGAGCACCTAATGAATCATGTAGTAAAGAACAACCTTTTCAAACCAATTGTAGACGCATTTGTTGCTAACGGGGATCGCTATAATCTCCTGAATTCTGCAGTTCTTGAACTCTTCGAATATATCCGGAAGGTTTTTATTCATTTCATACTTTGTTGCTGAAGGGGATTATTGATCATATTTCTATTTGCTTATTTCTCATGCATGTCTTTTGCAGGAGAATTTGAAAGTGTTGCTACGATACCTGGTGGATAATTTTTGGAATCAGCTGGCAAAATTTGAAACCCTCTCTTCTATTCATGCCCTAAAAGTTAAATACGAACAGGTATCCTCCTTTCTTTTGTGATACATGCACCTCATTTTGTTGGTTCTGCAAATGAAATACACTGCCATTTGCAGTCGCTTGAAAGTGTTGGTACGACAAGTACTGGTACATTGTTAGACCAAAGGAAACGACTTGACGAGCGAGCTCTGGAGAAAGAAGAGGAGGATTATTTCAATGAGGACAGGTGGGTGTCTCTCCGCTCATGAGTATCTGGTGCATATAGGAACTAAAAGATTCAATCCTTGATATGATAGTTAATTGATTTGTTTTCTTCCAGTGATGAGGAAGATTCAGCATCTGCGCATTCAGCAAGCACTAACCGAGTAAAACCTCAACCTCCCGTGTTGGTTAATGGTTCTGCTCCGGAAAATCTGTCACCTAGGTATTTTATTGCCAGACTGAGGTATAAATATTTCCATTAAAAGAAATACGTTAATTATGTTTAAAATTGAAGGTCTGGTGGACTGGTTGATTATGATGATGATGAAGATGATGAGGAGTACAGGCCGCCTCCAAAAAAGACGACAGGCTCGTCTGATGAAGATGAGGGACTGGCAGAGTTCCCATTGAAACGCAAACTAGCTCCAAGAGAGGACAGTGAGGCAAAAAGATTACAACTTTCTCCGAAAAGCTTAAAACCGAGAGCTGCCTTTTGCTCTACATTGAAGGAGGGGGGACTACCCAGCAAGAAACTAGCAAGCGGAAATGTTCCTCCAAGTGTAAACCAAAACTCCATCGTACCAAGTTCCGAGAAGGGGCTCATAGGCTCATCTGAAAATGCAGAAGTGGCAAAACACACTGGCAAAGAAGAAGTCTCTTCTAAAAGCTGTAATGACGGTTTGGATGATTCTGCTGATAACAGAAATCTTGGAGACGAGCGCCCTTTGTTATCACCAAAGTCCTCACCAGAGATGGCCGTGAAAGGATCTTGAATTATTTGAAAGAGTTCAACATGCTTCAACATTCGCAAGGCAGAGTCAGTCAGTCCACACATATCGCCCTAATTCTTTAGAGGACTCAACCAAACAGCACGAGAAACGGAGGGAGACAAACAAACGGAGACCCCCTCGGATACTGGGAGAGCATACTGTACAGTACTATCGCAAGGATGGAGAGGACTTGCCTGTAAGCTTCTTCCTTAATTTAAGTTTCCAGGCAATCTCAGCCGAGTAATTGTCGTTCGTCGTTGTAAGACTAGCACCAACTACAGCCTTTTGCTAATACATCATCTTTGCTTGATTCTTTCTGCTTACCTGTAATGTCGTCGTACATCGATAGTCTGCGTTTATATGTGATAGAGATGGGGAAGCAATCAATCCTGTCTTTGCATGGTCTGTGTAAACTAGGGAACAAATTTAGGGACCTTTGTTGGGGCCGAATTTTGTGTTTTTCATGTGATTGTATCTAACTTAGTAAGGAAAATGTACATTATTTTATATTTGAGGAAACCATCTTCCTGTAAGGCTAGTGACAACAGTTAATCTCCTCATCGAAGTTGTCGAAATCGACTGTTGCTCCATAGGAATTTTACTCGAGGAGAGATGTGCCACTGATTTCTTACATGACTAATTGTTCATGTTGTACTTTGAGAGTTGGGACATTGTTCCATTACAATTGATTGAATTGAAAGAACTGTAACATTTCATTTATTGTATATACAACAACCCGTCCATCTCCAGATTCTCGATTGCGGGATACAATTTGAACCTCTTGAGAAGTTACAAGTTTTTAAAAGTAAATTCAAGTTTTAAGGCATTACATTAAGTTATGATTGATTACATTGAAGATTGAAACACTCGATTCATTATACTCCCCTCGTTCTCCAAATAATTTCTTAGTAGGGGACAATACGAGTTTTAAAAAACTTGTTAAGTGTAGAAAAAGTGTTGTAATTCGTATAGAAAATGGTGAAAAATATTATAATTAGTATTGAGAATGGTGAAATGTTGAAAAGTAAGAATAAATAAAGTATTATTAATGGTGTGATAATGTTTCAAATGGATAGAAAGTTTAGGAGACATTCCAAAAAGAAAATATAAGAAGTTATTTGGGTGACGACGGAATATATTTTATGAAAGAATTAGGCAAGCTAATTCTGGTTTTGATGATTTTAGTCTAAAATTGATACTTTGTTGATTTTGGTCGAAAAACGACATTTTCAACAAGTGCTCTAATGTTCGGTCCAGTAATTATACTTTTAGCTTATTACTAGTATGACCATTTGTGCGATGCACGACAAACATCGAAATCAACCACATGTTTTAAATAAAAAAATATAAATATTAGATAAATTTTAATTAAATACAAAATATATTTTAAAAATAAATTAAAGATAAATCTCATCAATTACAAATATTAACTTTGTATTATAATGTGTAATGATAATCATAGTTATTAAATAATTTCAAATTTTTTTATAATAAAAATTAACATTACACATTATTATTATAGAGTATTACACGACATATTAAATGAATAAATATTCTCATGGCCTAACATCAATAAAAACAAATTATAAAATTTTAGCGAAGAGAGAGAAAATAAAATATCTTAAAATTTTCATAACTTATTCGTTTTAAATTCATTTTTGATGTTTTTTTTACCATATTAAAAAACCTGTCACAAAATTAAATTTAAGATGCATATTGAATATTTTTTTCATAAATAAAATTTTGTGATGTTTAGAAAGTAATTAAAATTATATAAAAAAAAGAGAAAATATTGAAAAATTTGGTGGAAGAAGAGAGAGAGAAAATAGAGGGAAAAAATGGAGGACAAAACTCCTCTTTTATATATTATATAGATTATCATCAATATTATGGGTAATTCTATTCACAGCCTCTATTTTACTCATTGTAAACCCCCATATAAAATAATAATAATAAATAGTTATAAATTTACTATTTTATCCTATGATTCATAGTCCCAAATTAAATGCTAGTATTATTTTTCATAGTCAAAATGTATATCCCCCAACCATACGTAAACACAACTTACGGTAAAAGCTCTTATGGATTCTTTTGATAGCCAAGCCGTAGATGCCACCTCAATCAATTCATCCAAACTCTTAAATCATGTGGTCGTCGTCGGCATGTTGTATGCAAAATGGCGCGATTACATTGTTTCAATCTAAATCACACTAATTAGCAACTCCCATAATAAATCTTGAAACATGCATATCAAGTGTTGTAGTTGTGATGGTGTGCACAGAGATACGAGCTCCAGAATCCTCAAAAGCAAAAACTCAGAGCACTCAATTTCGAGTTTTTCATCTAGAAAGCAAAGAACATTTGGTGTTGAATCCAGTGGTGTTGTTTCGCATTGCTAAGTGCCTGCCACAAAATGGGAAGAGAATTACTCCACAAATAATCCATTCAATCAAGCCATGCAAGAGCCCTTTTTCGTGCATGATTTTACTTTTTTCAGGTGATGCTAATGACCTTCTAAACATCTCTCTCACTTCACTCAAACAAAGATCCCAGAAATTGGTTTGTTTGTAAAAACATGGATGGAGGAGTTGGTGTGTCGTCGTGGCTTGTTGTTGTTGACAGGAGAAGAGAAGCTGAGCATTGCGGGTGGATTATTAGAGGCCACCTACCTTCTACATATCCTTCTGCACAACCCAAATGTATCACCAACTTTTTGTTTTTCTGCTGTAAAATGCTTGTGATTAGGAAAAAAATAACATTTGATTTGAGGCTACAAATTATAAGCTAAAATAGTAAATTTATAAATATTTATTTTTATTGTTTTATATGAATGGGGGCTATGAAACATTATTAGTTTTATCAGATTCCAATTTTGAATTTTGTTACATTGCATCTAACCAAAATCCATTTCGCAATTCGCATCTCCTTTAATAAACTGACACAGATCCACTTTTCTGCCCAGACAATAAAAGTATACATTTCCAACAGAAACATAGTAAAATGACAAGAAAAAAACTCCATTAATTTATTTAATTACTGAATTTTATATTCAACGATTCAAGAAGATCGCCAGAAACCTCGCATATAAGTGCGCCGTGTCTTGTCCTGACAAATACTACTAGTTTGATTGTGGAGTTAATCTGATATTGAGTAAAGTAATAGAAAAGAAATGTTTGAGAGGAAATCAATTGTTGAGAAGGATGTTTTGTTTGATCTCCTCAACCGCATTGCTCACTGCTTCGTCCGAGCTGCTGGGGTAATTACGCCTATTGCCACATCCACATTTATAGCAACATTAAATTAAATATGTGTATTTTTGGTGCAGATTGGGGCACTTCAAGCTTTATCCAAGGAAGCATATTTCACTGCTCTACAAGGTTGAAACTTTTGCAATTTATTTTTCTACTGTTTTCCCCTTTTTTTAATTTAGATTTCTTAATCACTCTTGTTTTTTAAAGCTTTGATGTATGATCACACACACACACGCACACAAAGCCCCTTTTTCTAATATCTTGACCCAAAAATAAAATAAAACAAATTCCTATCTATATATGAAATTCGAACAATAGGAGTAATTTTTTTTTGCCTCCACCACTGTTCATCAATCATCAGGTTGCAATGGTGACAACGCTGCTTCTCAGAAGAAGGTAAAAAGTTTAGCAGCCCTTAGAGGTACCAAAAGTGATTCAACTTTGGAAATCTAATGCAATCATGTAATGCAGGTATGGTAGCGGGAGTTTATTCGGGGCTCACCTACGGATTGAAAGAGGCTAGGGGCGTCCATGAGTGGGTACCTATAATTATAAAATGGGTAAATATCACTTTATGTCCCAACTCCCGACATATTAGTGTTTTAACTCCTATCATTCAGATAAGTGCATAGAAGTATCCAACGTAATTTTTTTTTCTTATTTTTGTCTCAATTTTTTTTACGGCATCAGAACTGTGACGTGGATCGATGGAAATCCTACAGAAGCTGAAAAGTTAAAAAAAAATTTAAAAATACGCAAAAAAGTCATGTAGAAATCCTATTAGGATTTTCGTCAATCCACGTCATGGTTTGCCGAAATTTTTTTTCGAGACAAAAATAAGAAAAAATTGATACGTTGATTTCCTCTATGCACTTATTCGATCGATTAGGTTGGGATATTAAAGTGATATTTACCCTTATAAAATCCAACCTGTTCTTTTCATTTTATGTAAAAGTTGGAGAGGTTGAGAGGAAACAAGTTTAATTTTGACATATGCAGAAAAACAACGCGTTGGCGGGGGCTCTCACCGGAGGGGCGCTGGCGCTGACTCTGGATCACACCTCCCATGAAAAGATAGTGCAGTGTGTTATAACAGGAGCTGCTTTATCCACTGCTGCAAATATTCTTGCTGGGGTTTTATAGATTAGTCCCTCCATTACTTCTAAAATATTTCAATACATTTTCTACATTCTCACATTTAGGGTTCTCTTTATGTACTTCAAATTTACCTCTACTCTTTTTAACATAATTTGAACAACCAAATAATACAATTTTGTTGTAAGACATGTTTTTTCCCTCCCTGTTATGTATTATCTTATTTGTGTATAATGATTCATAAATTAATAGGTATATTTTGGCAAAACGTTATTCTAGTCGAACGCATATAGTAATAGAAATTATATTTTTATTTATGTGGTTATAATTTTATTTTTTGCTGTATGAGAAATGCTAGAATGAGATATTATTTCTATGTACATATACAAGCAATCTAGATAATACCAAAAAATAGTTAAGAACGAAGAGAGTTAGAATTATCCTCAGGCTATCTATCGTTCGTGATACCCAACTAGGGCATCACTCACTCGCCAATGGTTGGTTATAGATGAGTTACATCTATTTTTTATAAAGGAACAACAAACGTTTTCTTACCAGCTCTATCGGTTGGGGGACACCCCCACACCCCCGCTTTGGTTCTATCGTTCGGGAATCTCACCCGAGATTCCCTCTCTCTTGTACTGTAATACGCTCGTGATACACTTGGGTGCATCACTCGCTGCTGATTGATGAGTTAGAGTTACATTGATTGGAAATCTGAAAACGACCGACCGAAGCGACGATGTCTCCATACTGGGTGCATGTACTTTGACTAGTTGCTTATTACAACTAGTAAAAGTACCCAGGAGGATAATTGGAAGCGAAGGGAGGGAGGAAGAAGCCATCTCCCACGTGCACTGATAAAATTATGTTGCAGATTAACAACGTGGTCCGGGTCTAAGGAAATAGTTATCACGAGAAAGAAGTTATATATAGGGAAAATGAAGAGCTTAAAACAAGAGTTTGAAAGCCCTGTAAGGGCATCAGTCAAGCTCGCCCATAAACTTGCGTTTAAGGGCTCATTAGCTACATAGCTCATAGCTATAGAGAAGGTCGCTCCTTATTCCATTCAAAATTACATAATATCTTCGATGACACGAGCTTTAAGAAATGTTAATTAAGTGAGTGTATTGTGAGTATAGGGTTCATTTTATTATGAGTGAAGTGATGGGTCATGAGTAATTTTTTTCTATAAATAAATTAGGAAATTAGAAATAGTAAATAAAAGTTTGTGATGGAGTTCATGTGAGACGGATTAAAATGACAAATTGTTCATATTATTTGGTGCGAAGAAAGTACTCCCTCCGTCCCCAAAATAAGTTCCTCTTTGGGGACGACACATGTTTTAAGGAAAAGTGGTAAAGTGTATTGATAGTTGAAAAAAATATGTTATAATTAGTATTCGGAGTGATGAAAAGGTGAAAAAGTGTTATAATTAGTATTGGGAGTGGTGAAAAAGTGAAAAGTAAGAATAAATAAAGTATTATTAGTGGTGGGGTAGTTGTCCAAAAATAAAAAGAAAGAAAGAAGAACTTATTTGGGGGACGTCCCAAAAAGGAAAAAGAGCGGAGGGAGTATGTTTTAACCACTTTTTCAAACAAGTGATGTATGTTTGAAATAAAGTATATTTTAAGTACTACTCTCTTCATCCCAATATTCATGACCTGTTTTTCTGTTTAGGTTGTACCAATATTCATCGTCTGTTTTTAAATTGGGATATAATTAGGACGGCGTTAGCATTTAATTAATCCATCTATAAGTACCCACAAACATACTATAACCCTAAAATGAAGCATATCTCTCTCTCTCACTTCACTCTCAGCTCTCTATTATCGCGTCCCTCTGCTTTCCGAAACCCTAAAATTGTGATTTGCCATAGTCGCCGACCGATTCCCCTTGCCGCCATTTGTCCTCTGTGAGACGGAGGTCCTTTGCTGTCGTTTATCCTATGTTGGCCCTTGCCCGCAATGATGAAATTCGATTGGGAAGCTTACTTGAGTGGCGACTTCGTTTCAGACACTGAAGACTCGTTGTTAGATTGGGGCCCAGTGTCAGAGTCAATTTCCATTGGTCAATGCCATTCTTAGAAAACGAAGAGGCGTCCCTCGGCTTGGATGAGATCGAAGCTAGGAGTGGAGATACACGAGGTCGAGCTTCACCCATGGCTCGAACTCCTATCTACCGTTGCTCACAAATCGTTGTGAGGAGCTCCGTTTATCCTTTGGTTACATCTGAAACTCATGTATCTCATGTCTCTAACTCTCTACCATGTTTATTTATGTGTGAGAAATCTTGGGACGATGTTGTGCTATGTGATGGGTTGGTGGCAGATCGGGAACCTCTGCGATTGGTGGCTTACACCCCATCTGAAATGCTATGTTGAAAATCTTGCTGACACCACTTTTTTGGGTGAGATCTTCCCTTATATTGTGTCTAGGGATGTCAATCGGACCAACCCATCAGGTTTTGGGCTAGACCTATTGGGTTATCGGGTTATTCGGGTGCAAGATAATTGGGTTGAAAATTTTTTTGGTTAGAAATTTTCAACCCTAACCCTAAATGTTCGGTTTTGGGCTAGCCCATGGGGCTAGGCGGGCTCAAAATTTTATTTTACAAAATTAATTAGTACTCCCTCCTACCTAATGATAACGTCCCAAATTTCATTTTCTTTATCGGGACTACCCCGTTCCATCAGGCCACCCTCATGTCACTCTCACCTGCAGTGGGCGACCCGATCTCGGAGTGACTCTAGTCCTCCTTATCGGATTCCCACTGCGTATGCTCTTACCACAACGACAATCCAACACACGTATGCTATATTCCAAACCTTTACTTGCAATTCGCATAATTAAACTAGTAATGATAGAAATGTCAATGCGTGTTGTTCCCCTTTTTTTTTGTTGAGAATAATTAATGCGTCCTTCAATAAATCATGAAAGCCTTCCACTCCATTTATATATCTCTCGCTCGACCATTAATTAAGATGGAAGTGGGGATGGATCTCTTTTCTTGCTATGCTCTTCAAAAGAGTCCTTTTTTGCATGCCGCCTCAAAATGCAATCAATAATTACAAAATGTCAATGTATATGCTTCCTTTAATTAATTATTATAAAATATCTCAACCGTCTCTCTCTCCAACATTAAGATAATGGGAGGGGGATGGCACTCTTTTCTTCTAGAAAAATGAATGCATGGTCCAAAACCGTCGGCTCAACCGCATGCAGGTCAACTTTCAAAATCATTGTTTTATTTATTTATTGCCAATAAGTAAAAAATATATAGTTCTAGACTGTCTAATTGGTTATCGGGTTTTGAATAATCCGTTATTCGAACCGAAATTTTCAGGTTTGGGTATCCAATAACTGAATTTTTTGGTTATCGGTTCGGTTTCGGGCATCATTTTTAGAAAAATTTCAGGTATCAGTTAACCCAATAACCGAAACAGGTTAACCGAAATAACCGAAAATTATTTAATATATATATATATATATTTTATATATTTTAATTATTAATTCATTAATTTATTTATTTATTTTTTTAAAAATCGAATCTTAGCTAAAATAAAATTATGATATATTTAAAGTATAAGAATAAGCTTTAGTCTAGTGGATAAGTTGCTTTATCTATTTTTTAGAGACTAAGGTTCAAATCATCTATCTAGCAAATTATTTGAATTTTAATTTTTTAAATGGGTATTTCGGATACCCAAATAACCGAAGCGGTTATTGGGTAACCGAACACCTAAAACGGTTCGGGAACGGTTAGTGAAATATGATAATTTTGGGTTTAGGTAACCGAAAATTCGGGTATGGGTAACCGAACCCGAACCGATCAACAGCCCTATTAATAGTTCCATGCTTTTGCAGGCCCAAATCGCTCCAAAATCTTTCGAGTTTCATTTTACTTATTTTTGTTAACAATTAACATTAACTAAGGGCTCAATATACGAAATTGACCATTTCATTATAATAAACTTGAAATTTATTTATTTAAATAAATAAATTAAAATTTAATACTTTATCCATCCCATAAAAATTTCATAAAAATATGCATTGTATTGGATGATACGGATTTTAAGAAATCATGTAAAGTGTAGTGTGAGTGGAGAACGAGTTACACATTGATTGTGATGTTTAGTGTGAAAATTACTATAAATGAGCTATGCCTGTTTTTATGGGACATACGAAAAAGAAAAACTATGCATATTTTTATGGGACGAAAGTAGTAAATTTTTATGTAAAAAGTCTAAAATATCTTGTCATTAATTTGGAATTTTCGTCAAAACTATCTTCCCAATATTTGAACAATTTTGTTCTTCTTTATTCTTCTTATTCGTGGATGATTCTTCCATTAATCTCGAATTGCCGTTCATCCTTTGTAATCCAAATGCGGAGATATTCAGCTTCATTGGTGGAATGCTATGATTTCAGGCTACGTGCATAGTGATTTGAATTTGGAAGCAATTTTATTGCTTTTTTAGATACTGGAGTTTGGGGAGCGGCCGAATCAATGCGTTTATGTGATTTTCTAAATTTGTAGTTCGTGGGTTTACGTGATTTCTGCGTTTCTTTCATTTTTTTGCTTTTGTAAAATTATATAGATTTTGTTGTTATGTTTTGTAGATTCGTGCATTTCTATTTTGTAAATTTTTGGCATCAAGATTCAAATTCTGAAGCTACGAATATGAATTGTTAATGTTCTTGAATTCACAACTGAATTCGCAGTATTAGTTGTGAATTCGAGTTTTTAAATTCGAATTCACAACCAACACTATTTCTAGTTGTGAATTTAAGCTTTAAAACTCGAATTCACAACTGAATATCTAATGGTAGTGAATTTAAGCTTTAAAATTTAAATTCACTCTTATTTAAGGAGTCCATAATTTTTATTTTTATTATTTGTAAGTGGTAATTTTCAATGCACTCTTAATTGAGTACTCCCTATTTATTTAGACTTGCACTAGGATCAAATAATTAACAATTAGTAAATTAATTAAGTACCCCTATTCATTTAGACTTGCACTTGGCCACTTGGGTCAAATAATTAAATTGACAGATGAATAATTAGAGTTCTAGATTTGAATTAACCGTCTCATAATTTTAATTTTTTTAATAAAACATATAAATTCCATTTCTTTTACTTTCAACATTTTTTAAGGATTTTGATAAGTTTGAATTAGATAACATGTAAAGCATTCCTTCAAATTCCAAATTGATGACTCATTTGTTTTGGAAGATATTAAGATGCAGTTAATGAGGCCATGACATGACATAAATTGGTCATCTTTTGCTTCTTAATTCAATTTAAGTCCAATTTTTTGACTAATAATAATAATATGCATGATTGCCGCTTTAAAACTTCTAATTGTCATTTTCTTTCATTTTTTCTATAATTTTCAAACTCTCTAGTACGTCACCATTGCCGTCGAGCAATGTTTTTTTTTTTGATTTATTTCACGATGCACAACGTATAGATTTTAAACATATTTATACGAATTCTTATGTGATCCTCAGTCCACCAAACATCTTCTTTAAGCGAGTTAACACGAGTTTTTAAGAACAATTAATTATATATTCAATAAGTGAAAATTGTTTTGCATAAACTTAAAAAATAATGATTAAAAAAGTGATGATAGTGATTAATAATCCAATTAAAATAAAAAGTGGAGGATCTATTAGTGACAATGTGTGTAAATATGTGAAAATTGCAAAATTGATAGTGAAGTTAATTTAAAAAATGGATTGGAAAAATGTTTTGTGGAGGAATGAAAATGAATATTAAGAAGATGTTCCATGGACGTGGATAGAGAGAATCTCAACAGCGAATTGTGAAAAATAAAATTAAATTAGAAAAATAAAGTCGCAAATTAAAGCTTAGCATAAAGAATATCATGTTAGGAAAACATGAATAGCCTCCTCTATTTTGAATATAAGATCCCTATTTACAGTTTATTGTCTAAATCTACCAAGACCTATTAACAATGTGCCTTGGCTCAAGCCTCACTAAAATATAATGGAGAAAAGAATTGTATATAAATACAATTCAAGTTACCTGTATTTTTTTATTTTTCAATCCTGATATTGACTTTTAGAACTGGTAAGTGTTTTTCTTGAATCTGGCTTTTGTTTTCAGATTTCACTTTCATCTTCTTCAAATTTACATTTTTATCTTTTACTCTTCCATCAAACCTATGAGAGTGTTAAAAGATTATTGATAAAATAGACTATTTTTAATCGTGATGAGTTTATACATTTGGGCATCAAATAAGTTTCGTGCATCTTTTTGAACTTTCTCTGTTAAAAAATGACCCTTCATTTTATTTACGTTAGAGTGTAAATATATACCTTTTATTTTAAAAAAGGTAGATCTTAGGATTTTAAGATTGAAATGTAATGAAAATAAATAGTCCTACTAATTGTTATAAGTAGTAGGTAAAGTTTAAAAATTGTTATAAGTAGGTACACATTTAAGTATGCAAATTACTTTTTCATTTTTCCTTTATGAGCTGATGTGGAATTAAGCATAATTTTGACTCGATTTCCACCAAAAATAGGCAAAGTAAAATTGTTTATCTGTTTTTATGATGTGTCGTTTTTGATGTTCAAGTCAGTTATAATACAGGGTTAATATGCAAAAACACCGCTAATATTACCACCTCAACTGCACTTAAGCCCCTAACCTAACGTTGATAGCAACTAACACCACAAAGTTCATTAAGTACTACAACTAAATCCATAAGCAAATAATTTCTTTCACGAAATTAAAAAATTCATTTTTTTAGTCTATATAATATATATATAAAAGAGGAGTTTCTCCCTCCATTTTTTCCACCATTTTTTCTCTCTCTTCTCCTATCAATTTTTCATTATTTTTCATCTCTTTTTTCTTTTACAATTTTACTACTTTTCTAAATAATATCAAATTTAATTTATGAAGAAATATTTAATAAGCATCTTATGTTTAAGTTTGTAACAAAATATTTAATTTGATATAAAAATTATTAAAAATATATTTAAAATAAATAAGTTATTAAAATTTTAAAATATTCTATTTTCTTTCTCTTTGTTAAAATTTTACAATTCTTTTATTTATGTCTGTGTATGAAAATATTTATTTATATGAAAAAATTGATGGGAGAAGAGAGAGAAAAAATGGTGGGAAAAAATGGAGGGAGAAAACTTCCCCTTTATATATTATATAAATTTTAAAAAAAATGAATTTCTTAATTTTTTGATAGAAATTTTGTTTATGGGTTTAATTGTAGTACTTAATGAACTTTGGGGTGTTAGTTGCTATCAACGTTATGTTAGGGGCTTAAGTGTAATTGGGGTGGTAACGTTAGGGGTGTTTTTGCATATTAATCCTATAATATATAGTGTGATGTTTTAAATTAGAATGCCAAAAAAACTTCATTTAACTCATATCATTATATATATTAAAATTTAAAAATTTATAATTCTTCTATTTCACAATGATCTCCTCACCAAGATTTCTTTTATCGGTTCCCACCAAACTTCATTAAAAATTACTTATCGTTAATCAAAGTTACTATTGATAAAAAAAAAGAAGCTTGTCAATATGTGTGCATAAACTCGGGAGAGTATCTAATTTACTCTTCACGAATTGTCCTTTTGCATTTATTGCGCCTCATGTTTGAGTTTGACATTGGAATGAAAGCAAATATTTTTGCATTGAACCACCACAATTTCAATAAAAATAAAATACTATGAATTGGCCCTATTTTCAAAGGTCAACTAAATTATGCACATGATTTCACAAATCCATTTTTTATTTCCTTTCAATTTGTGTAGATTAATCAAATAGTCAAAGGAGATCATAAAGCATGCACAAAGACAGATTTTCCAAAGCCTACTCAACTCAGTTGAAATTTGGCAATAGTCAAAGAAAATAAAGGCATCAACCATTTCAAATTAAATAAGTTAGACAAGAACAAGTCAAATTAAATTTACTCTTATAGCATCCTATAAATAAGAGCACACACCACACTTCCAACTTCACCACACTCCCATCCATGGCTTCTCCATCACCACTTCTCCTCCTCCTCCTCCTCCTCATCTTCATCATCTCCGCCGCCGCCATACCCTACCCCAAAGAAGCCCTCCCCACCAAATCCGGCTACCTAACCGTCAACTCGAGCAGCGGCTCCGCCATGTTCTACACATACTACGAAGCCCAAACCCCTCCCCCAAACACACCAATTTCCCAAACCCCAATCTTGATCTGGCTCCAAGGCGGCCCGGGCTGCTCCTCAATGCTCGCCAACTTGTTCGAGCTCGGCCCGTGGCTCGTAAACCAACAAGTCAAGCTGGAGCCCAATCCAAGCTCTTGGAACAAGCTCTTTGGCCTACTTTTCATTGACAACCCCATTGGCACCGGCTTCAGCATAGCTGCTACACCTGATGAAATACCTCGCGACCAAAACGCCGTCGCTAAGCACCTCTTCGACGCGATCACCAAGTTCATATCCCTCGACAAGTCGTTCAAAACCCGGCCCATCTACCTCACCGGAGAGAGCTACGCCGGCAAATACCTCCCGGCATTAGGCTACTACATTCTCAAGAAAAATGCAATATTGCCTCGCGGAGAGAGGCTCAACCTGGCCGGCGTAGCCATCGGAAACGGCCTCACCGACCCGGAGATCCAAGTCCAAGACCACGCCATCACCGCCTTCCATTTCGGACTGATCAACGAGAAGCAAGCAGCCCTTCTGGAAAAGAAGCAGCTACAGACTGTTGCATTGATCAAGAATCGAAAATGGAGCGACGCAGCGGATTCGAGAGCAGATGTGCTGGCGACGCTGACCAACATGACGGGCCTGGCCACGCTCTACAACGTCAGGAGGCTGAGCCCCTACCCGAACAGGGTGGTGGTGAGCTTCCTCAACGACGCCGAGGTGAAGCGGGCGCTGCGCGTGAGAGATAACATGACGTTTGTGCTGTGCAGCAGCGCGGTGGCGGCCGCGCTGCACGAGGACATAATGAAGAGCGTGAGGCCCATGATGGAGTTCGTGGTGAAGAGGACTAAGGTGCTGCTGTATCAGGGGCAGGTCGACCTCAGGGACGGCGTCGTTTCGACGTCGGTCTGGGTGAAGGAGATGAGGTGGGAGGGGATCAAAGGCTTCTTGGAGGCCGAGAGGGAGGTGTGGAGGGTGGGTGGGTTGGTAGCAGGGTATGTGCAGAGGTGGGAGAGATTTAGCAATGTTGTGGTGTTGAATGCAGGGCATCTTGTGCCTACCGATGAGCCTATCAATTCACAAGTTATGATCCAAGATTGGGTGTTGGAGAAGGGCTTGTTTGGTGGTGTTAAGAAAGATTGAGATGGGCTTTGATTGGAACAGTAAATGAAGGGATTTGTTAGTCCATTTTAGGTTATAACTATGTCTATGTGGGAGACATCCATAAGTGGTGGATGTTGGTAGCTAATGTGGAAGACATCAATAAGAAGAGTGAATTTTTCGGCCCGTTTTGTGGGATTTGTTTGTGATGTCAAATTGTATTTTACTTCTTTTTAATTAATGGATTTGCAGTTGTTGAATAGATGTGTAATTTCAGATGGGATCCTCTGTCCCAGAATATTGTGTGTAACACGTGTACCACTCTTTATTTCTTTGTTTTATAAATTATTTTTTATAAAAATAAAAATTATTATTATATTATAAACTCTAATTAGTATTTATCATTGAAAAATTAAAATTTAAAAAATTATATACCCTAACTTTGAATTAATGAACCCAAATAATCTATTATTAATTCAAAAAAATATAAAAAAATAATTATAAACTCTAAATAGATGAGTGGACCCTTGTTAATTATCTTTATATTATATAAAAGCACAATAAATTAAAATTAAATAAAAAATAATTTAAAAGTATAAAAAAATAAAGAATGATACACGTGGTACACACTATATTTTGGGACTGAGGACCCCGTTTGGTGTAATTTTAGTGTGAATAAAGTTGGATGAATATAATGCATGTTTTTGGTGAGAGAGGGGATTGCTTGCTGCTGTACAAGATGGAGAGTGGGTAGTGATTTGCTGCCTCGATCGATATTGAAAATTATGGGCTCGAAATAAATGTATCCGAAAGTAGTGGCGGATGTTAGTAGGTCAAAAATATTGAGTTATTTGACTCATTTGTTTTCACTTGAAATACTACTAGTTTTTGGGATGTATTTACAATTGTTGTTGAAGAGAAATAGTCCGTATTGACATATTTGATTAACTTTATGAAATAAATTTGATAAATTTGTTAATTACAATTTACACATTTAATTATGTACATGTAAATTCTTTTAAAACAACACTATTTTCATTTGAAGTGCCGCCTAAGCAAATCATGCCAATTAGTGTCCGAATTTGGAGTACTAAAAACATTAGGACACTGATATAAACACATGTATACATTAGGCCAAGAAGTGATATTAACCCTTTAGAAAATGTAAATCACTTAGCAGTATGGTATCAATCACTTTTAAAGAAATCTATTTTAGTTCTTTGTGAATTTTATGTTGTCTCAAACGTTAAAAGTCGAAGTAGCTTGAAATTTACACTAATACAAAAACCTAGCTATACATGAGCTTGCAGAGCTACTAATCTTCAATTCATCCTCCTCCTTAAGATGATCTCCACCGAATACGAAGCATCCTAAAATGAGCCTCATCTGTAATAAAAAATTGTGCAACAAAGCATATAGAACAGAAATAGGGTAAAAAAAACAGAGAGAGTAGATATGAAGATTCTTAGGAAAAAATGATTGGCTTTGCATCCGGCAGCGCAACTCTGCTCTCAACATAAGAAAAAATACTCATATATCCAGGATAGTCATAGATCTCAAGTTTCTTCAACTCTTTGGTAATCCAATCATAAACTACCACATGACTCAGGTGATCGCTCATTTTCCTTTCAAGAAAAAGCAATCGACCATTTCTCAACCCCAACGGCCTCTCAACATGTGAAACATTAGCAACCTCATACACTTTACTCCACGACTCTTGTCTTCTCACCCAAACCTCAAACCACTTCGAAACTCCCCATTTCTCATACCCAATAGCACCCAACGACGACTCGTCAAACTTGACAAGGTAGAAATTACAGTCCAAGCCCTCCATGCTTGGTGGCAAACAGAAGGAAGAGAAGCTCTCACTAGCAAACTCAAATGACTCAACACCAACACCAGAATCAAGGCATGCCATCCGGTAATAACTCCCATTAACAAATGCAGAACCCGACTTGGGGCAATTCATGGAACGAGGGCTCGGAATCTCCTTCCAAGAATTGCTCTTGAGTGAATACAGCTCAACTTTTGTCGCGTCATCTAGATAGTGCCCCTCTTCATCCTCCCAGTAATGCACAAGATACGTTATTACCTTGTAGTCTTTGGATTTAGAATCATAGCCGAAACCACTAC